>NC_077229.1:181330302-181387802 GCF_027887165.1 Monodelphis domestica | reverse complement strand
CTAGGAGTGGCTGCTGGTGGTGTATCAATAGGGCTCCCTGCCCCACTATTGGGAGTCACAGAGGAACTGACTGCTGGTGTCTCTCCCTGCTGTTGGGCTTGGAGGGTCTGTCCACAGATGTGATGGTGTTTCTCCCAGTCTTTGTGTTGGCAAAATGAGCCACAGTATCTTGCCGTGTTGCAACCACTACAGGTTTCACTTGCTTTTCGGCCACAATTCCAACAACTCTAAAATAAAGAAGAGGGGAAGAAATTTAACACCCACACAAAGAAACACTGTCATATTCCACTCCAAGTGAAACATTCCAAGTCATAGCTTTTTGAAATTTACAAGCACATTAAAAGGTGTGAATTATATCAGCACTGCCCCTACCCTATTTCTCAAATACCATACATAGAGCTTATTTTGACTTTCTATCAATAACCATTCTAGTATCTAGTCAGTCTTTGTGAAACTCTTTCAGTTTTTAATGGACAAATCTCCCTCCCAAGTTAGCATCTCAGGGGATGCACTGAAACCTTTTCCATTCATCGCAAACAACTATCTGTAACTCTTTCCCTCTCACTGTTTCTCTCATAGTGGCTAACCCCTTAGCATATCATTGTCAGTCCTTACTATGTTCCCTGGAGGATAAATTTATTTTCTCAAGACTTTCGTACAAATCAACTAAGACCTGAAATAACCCCAGCCTGCATTATTATGTGGAGATGATGAAACATTAGTTATTTCATATTTGACTCTGAACTCTGCCCTTAGTTTGCTATAAAGAAAAAACTTTGAGACAAGCCATGAAATGTCTTCATGTTTGGTTTTCCATGCTGTAATTAGTTATTCCAAGCACCTTCCCATCAGACTATATAGATTTTTAAATCACCTAAAATTACATTCAGTGCTCTGGAATAACCTGAAAGACTAGAAACTAAAAAAAATGGAGGGAAGGAAGGAAGGAAGGAAGGAAGGAAGGAAGGAAGGAAGGAAGGAAGGAAGGAAGGAAGGAAGGAAGGAAGGAAGGAAGGAAGGAAGGAAGGAAGGAAGGAAGGAAGGAAGGAAGGAAGGAAGGAAGGAAGGAAGGAAGGAAGGAAAGTTGGACATGCAAAGGAATTGAGTTTCCTGATAATCTGTGTATATCAGGCATATTACTGATGACAAGTAGGACCTCAGGCAGCCTATTGCTAAGTCACAGTGAAAACAAGGAATATCCTAGTAGGCAAAGGCCTATCCACTTTTCTGTTTGTTTTATTATCTTCTATTGCTGTAGAAGTAAAAGACTCTGTTTACAGAGTCATTGAAAACTTGTCTATCTGAGGCACTAGCATTTCACTGCAGTTTGTCATCATCCTCCCAACATTGTACCAGTCAATAAAAGTCAGAGGGATGGCTCAAAATTGGTGACTCCTAACCTCTATGATGTTATAAATCCATTAAGTCACACATATACAGAACACAATTCTCATTCCCCTTTCAATTTGAACCCATCAGATATGCCAAGTTAGAGACCACAGAAGATAGAGATGAAGGTTCTTGGCCCTAATGAAGTTTAAAATTCAAACAAGAGCTAAAAGAAATATACTAATTATAATTAGGGAAAGAAGCATGCAAAAGGAACATGTACGGGTATGTACAGTAAAGATATATTAAGTTGAAGGGGGAAAGCAAGCAAGGAAAGTCCTCATCCAATAAGATCTTAAATGAATGGGTAGAACTCTGACAGGTAGTAGAAATTGAAGAGGTGGAGGAGGCCAAAATGGAACACATTTTAGGCAGAGATAAAGCAAAAGTAAAGTGAATAGGACACCTTCTTCCAAAATATTCTTAGGAATACTTTGAGAAGCAGGCTGGTTTGACTGATATTAGGGCTCACAAAGGAGAGCAATAAGGATGATTGGGGCCATGAAATAGGGCACCCAAATACCAGAATAAAGAGGCTGAATTTTGCCCTGTAGGCAATAGGGAGTAATTTAAGTTTTTTTGAGTAGGAAATGTAACATGATCAATACTTCATTACATAAGGAACTTGGGTTACAGTAGCAAAGGAATTCCTAATCTTTTCTGGGTCATGAACTGCTTTGGTAGTCTGGTAAAGCAATATTTTTACATGGAAAAAAAATAAATAAAATTCCAGGAATAATAAAGGAAACTAATTCTTCTGAAATACTTATTAAATTTGTTTTTTTTTAAACAAGTTCCTACAAAACATGATGAACATGTAAATATGTGTTTTATTATAATACATGCACAACACATATTACCTGCATCTTGGGGAAGGGCAAGAGAGGAAGCGAGCATGGTTTTCAAAATGACAGAAACAATTATTAAAAATTCAATCAACATGAAAAAATTAATTTAAAAACAAAAACAAGTTTGCAGATTTCAGGCTAATAATATCTCATCTAGGGTATTTCCATGTCAATTTTTAAAAAACAAAAAATTTGGCTAATAAGAATGGAGAATCAACTCTTGTAGTATTATAGTTGGATGTCTGACCACATGTGTCGATGGGGATATGATCGGAGATGTAGGCTCTAAGCAATCACCGTAATGCAAATATTAATAATATGGAAATAAACCTTGATCAATGACGCATGTAAAAAAAGCCAGTAGAGTTGCTTATTGGCTATGGAAGGGGGTGGGAGGAGGTGGAAGGAGGGGAGGGAAAGAACATGAATCATGGAACCATGGAAAAAATAGTCTAAATTAAATAATTAAATAAATTTTTTCAGGAAAAAAAGAATTATAGTTGGATGGTGGGAAAACTCATCAAGACTAGGGGTTCCCCCTCTTCCCTCTGCTTAGGCTCTCCCAGAAAGCAACCAGGACCTAGACACAGCAATAGGAAAAAGCCCCACCATCGTTGAGGGAAGTCTTTCTCTTTGCCTCTTCCCTTTTATCTCCTTTCCTGCCTGGAGCTGCCAGGAACCCATCTGGGTTTCTTGACTGCGCCCAGGGCCTGAATAAGATGGAAGTCAACAACTCTATTCCTTTTAGCAAGATGGGAGACCACCAGGCCTTACCATCTGTCTTTTCTCTACACCCTGCAGACCCCCAGCACTATCATCTGACCTACTGACCTGAATTTAAGTACCCTTGGGCCATGCCATCTGCCCTTAAGACTTCTCTATTTTTCCTTCCTCCCTGCAGCTGAATTTTCTTTTATGTATTGCCTCCCTTAGAGTGTGAGCTCCTTGAAAACCAGAATGGTCTCACTTTTCCTATTTTTATCTCCAGTACTTCTAGTCCTTTGCACACAAAGCTAACATTTGCAAAATGCTTTCTCATTCACTGATTCATTCAATATAGCTACAAGGAAGTCTGGCTGTCAATTTCACATAAAGAAAACATGAGACTAAAATTAATAATCATGACCGGCATAAACTGCAGTTTTGATTCAAATTCAATTAAACTAATCTTTACAAAATATATAATCTCCAAGGAGACACATTTGATGAGCAGCTTTATTAATAGCAAGTAAAATTCTTTAAAATTAATTGAATCATGTTGTACTGATAATAAATACAGAGATCTGGATTTCTACCCTCTCAAATTTCCTTCTCTCCCCACCTCTATACAACTTATGACACTCAGCCCTCAGGATAAAGTTTGCTTCCTGGAGGTTTAAGACTTTAGAAAAATGCCAGCTGATTCTGGAACAAATCCAGCAAATAAGTAAGATTCCTAAACATCAGAAAATCCCAATTATAGGACAGAGACCTAAATCCAAACCAGTATTTTAAGGAAATTAAATATTTAATCTGAGTCAAGTGGCTTCTTTAGGAAATATCCTGGTGTTAGCTCGATCCTTTCTTGGCAGAGGCACATTTTGGCAGATACAAGGGTGGTGACTGCCCAACACTCAATAGCTCCTTCAGATTGAAGTCAGATGTACACAGCATTCTCAATTTAAACTGATTAAACACACAGACTAAACCAGGTAATTACAAATGCATGTGTTGGCAGTTGAGGGAGGGAGGAGACAGAATGGGGACTTGCTTATTTTTTAAAGTGTTTTCAAAGATGGGAACAATTTTACAAATAAAAAAAAAGTGGAATTACGCCAAATACAGAAACAGATGTTTGGGGGTAGTTAAACTGTTGGGAATTCAGACTTCTTGTCTAGCATCACCTGGTTTTGATTCCAGATTCATAGGCTCAGGTTAGTTTTACCTCAATAGAGCACTATCTCAAGTTTTTAGAAAATGTCCCTTTACTACCACTCCGTCTAAAGTAGCCCAACATCTTTTTTTATTCCCTTAATTTCATATTTATGGAAGGTACAATAAAGACTGAGTGATTTATGTGATTTGGTGAAAAACCATATTTGTATAGATAGAGTAATGAAATGAACAGATAATGAATTTATCAGTCAATGTATTGTTAACAGGATCTTTGATATAAACACCCAAAACTGTTATTTAACTTGTAAATGCTTCTCTCTTGATATTTTCAGTTTTCCAAGAAACATACAGGTTTATTGTTCTTGGACTCAAAACATGAGTAATCTAAAGTAATCTAAAGCATCTATGTTCAAATCCGTGTGGGTACTATCCCCAGGGGTATAATTTTTGTCATCTTTTTCTGTAAATCCTCCAGAATGTTGTATTTACATTGGCTAGTTATCAATGTTCAATGTCCTTATATATCTAGGCTGTGTCCTTTTCCAATCAAATACATTATGATGACATCTTCTCTTGCACTTCTTGCACACATGCTATCATTAGTAACATGATGCTGCCGTAAGCTATCAAGTTTTTGCACTCTCATTGTAGGTCACCTACAGTTTTGATTCTTCAGTGATCATGCTGTTTTGTGATTTGTAACCATATGGCACCTTGGAGAATATTAGGTAGTGTGAAAGAGATGGGCTCTTAGAAGGAGTGCGGCTTGAGATCACTTTAATAAGCACTGCACAACTTCTCAACTATTTAATCTAGCTCATCCTTAACCTATTTATTCAATTCTGGACCCAGTTTTTCTATTCATCTATAATACCTAATCAAGGTATACATACGAATGGACTAATACAATATGCTACTCAGTCAATTGAATGTTATTAACCTAGGCCAGGCATGCTTTTCATACATATTGTTCGTGGTGGTTTTTTTCCATGATGATGATGAAGGGGGGGGGGGGGGGGTCAATTTTTTTCTTTCATTGTAAGAGGCGAGGAAGTTTCAGTTAATGAACCATAAACAGGAAATCAGGAATATCTGGAGTTCCTAAACAGTGAGAAGAACATCCTACCTTCCTAAACAGTGAGAAGAACATCCTACCTTGTGGAGGACAAACTAATATAATGGATTCAAAGAGTTAAATTCAGTGTTAGGTAAATCTGCCCAACTGCCAACAGTAGAGATCCACAGACCTTCCACCAAGTAGACTTTGTGATACACCTACAAATCATATTATTAGCTCCTAAGTATTCTGCTGTTCATAGAAATGACAACTATAAAGATTGTGTAATATCAGCTCTCTCTCTAGCTCTCTCTCTCTCTTCCCCTCCAAAATTATCTACTAGCAACAACTTCACTATAAGAATTACACCAGAGATGCATATAATTCAACACTGGCAAACAATTTACATAATTAATCACATAAAAGCAAAAAAATAGCCCAAACCAGACATCTGCATCCAGAAATGCAGAAAAAGGGGCATTAACAAAATCTAACACTCATTTGATAGTAAAAACTGTACAAAGTTTAGCTGTAAAGCAAGGAAGCCTCCTTTCCCTCATTGCTATATTATAGTTCTAGAAAAGCTGATGACAGTAATGACAAGAAAAAGAAAGATACAACCATAGGCACAGAAATATAGACAACTGCAGGGACATGAGGAAGGAACGTATTGAGACAATTAAAAGTTTCAGTAAATGAATGCAATACAAAATAAAGATGTATCAACAGTGATTACAAAATTGAGCCAGAAATAATGGAAAGGGAAGTCTTACTCAGGAAAGTACAAAATGTGTAAAACAACCTGGAGTCAACATGTCCAAGCAATGAAGCCTTATATAATACAATTATATACCGCACATTAATAAAATGGTGAATGCTTTAAAACTCATGGCTCTAGGCAGGATTACATCAATATAACAAAAATAAAGAATAAAACTTAATTTGAAAATTTAACATCATCCTAACCAAACTATGAAGTACATACTTTATAGAGCTAAAAAATTTGTAATCACTGAGAAGAATAAAAGATCTAATCATTAATTGGGGAAAAAGGGAAAGGCAAAAATGACAAGTGAAAAAGCACTTCCAAATCTCAGTGTTTCTTATAAAATGGTAATCATCAAAACCATTCTCACATATTTAAAAACAAATTCACTAAAACAATTGAATTTAATAATCTGGCATTCAATAAACCTAAGCATACCAATAACTTGAAAAAGAATTCTCTGAAAAGAACTGCTGGGCAAAGTATGAAATAGTATAAAGTAAATTAGGTTTGGACTAATTCTATTTTTTTTTTAATTCTTATTTTCCATCTTAGAATTAATGCTGTGTATTGCCCAGGTCACACAACTAAGAAGTGTCTGGGACCAGTTTAAACCCAGGAGCTTCCGTCTCTAAGCCTGACTCTTCATCCCCTGAGCAACTCTTAGCTGCCCCTGGTTTTAACTAAATCTTACCCCATATAAACAAGAACTCAGAATGGACACATGATCTAAATGTTATGTTTACCCTGTCATCTCTCAAAAAAAAAATTTTATCAGATTATTTTCATAGATTAAGAAAATTCTTTACTAGAAAAAACTGTCACCAAATTTCTTTTTATTATATGAAACATAAAGAAATCCATACAATTAGGATGAAAAGGGAAATTATTAATTGCCAAAAAAAAAAACCTTATCAAAGAGCATTGATATGGGATGGACAGCCAAGGGAACTGGGGAACTGAATACAAATACTTAACATCAAGAGTCACTATCTAATGATGTGAACAGTGCTTAATGAAAGATTGCTCCAAATCTCTAATATTTGAGAAAGATGAAAATGAATATAACTCTGGGGTTCTAATAGCTAGCAAATTGGAAAAAGTAAGAAATAGACCACATTATTATTACAGTTTAAAAATTATTACCATAAAAAATTCAGGGAACATGAGAAGTACATGAAGTCTATGAAGTAGCAGTACAGTGATGTAAAACAAAATCAAGTTAAGAATGTGCACAAGATATTAATATAAATATAATTATAATGACTGTGATTGACCCCAAATAAAAGATGAGACTATACATCTAAGCAACCAAGTCTTCCTCTTGGCCTACCAAGGGACCATATGACTAAATGTAAGTTGGAAAGAGCTGGGCTGTGAATCAGAGGGAAAACAACAGAGCCCAGTTCTCTTAGTATCTAAGTGAATGAACTAAATACACAAGGCTCACCTACTTCTTGTGAAATTTGGAGTGATAGTGTGAGTCTACTAAGGCATCATATAGACTTAGGGATTAAAGTGCAAGGGGCCTTCAAAGTTCTTTACATTATTCCTATTATTTTAAAAAGGAGAGAATTTCCAGTTCATTGCTACAATAAATAGCTGGTGTTCTGGTGTCTACAACTTCTGACTGTCTAGTACCAAAACTATGATTTTTTAACATGGTAGCACTCCAAACCTATAAAGGAAGACATGTAGGTATATCATAGGAATCCAATTTAGAACATTGATGAAATGATAAGACTATACATTTAATATATTCTTCCTTCTTAGTTGAATAAAATTGTATTCCTAAAGAAAAATCTCTATGGAATTAACTATATATACTACCATCAACAAAACAGACATTTATTAAAGCACTAATTATGTGCCAGGCACAGTGCTGAGTATATACATTTTACAAATAAAATAATGAACCAGTCCTTATTTTCATGATGATTGCTTGCAGCTCCTTCTTTAAAAAGCTACTAAAACAATAAGGGCTCACACTTACATAGGATTTAAAGGTTTATCAAGCAACTCTGTGAGATTAGGTAGGGCAGGCATAGATATGGAAATCAGTACCCAGGGATTAATGAATGAATTCCAATTCTAAGACCAGTTGTCTTTCTATTCTCCCACTGACTCAATAACTAATCATTACATTGATTAGCTTATTTAGGGCAAGGGAGAGATGATCGACATGTATAGCTTGGAAAGGCAACTTCTAAGGATCAGGTATAGCTTTGCAGCCAAATTAGCATGATGTATTTAGCTACTTTTTAAGATCAGTATCTATTTAAAAATTGATCATTCCATATTTCAATCTAATATGTGTAATGTACAAAAATCACCCACAGTACAAAATCAGAATCAAGGAATTGCAAAATTGGGTAGACTCTGCCACATATACAGCAACATATTTTTCTCATTCAAAAAATAGGTACCTGTGTCATGAATCAAGGTTGTATTATGGTTGATGTGGTAAAGATCACAAGATATGTTAGTTATGAAAGACAGCAAAGGTCATTTAGTCCAACATCAAACCCAATTTGAAAATTCTCTCTAAAACATTTCTAAAACTCAGCCATCTCATTTTTGTTTGAATATATCTAATGACAAGAAAATCATAAGAAAAATAACTATTTTTCTAGTTTCTACATTTAATGTCATTAATAAATGAGTCTCCAGAGCCAATAAGTCTTTCCTAAAATACTCAAACTAGTCCTTGTATAAACCAAGTATGGACTCATCATATACACAAATAGCTATAATACAAAATTCAGCTATTTATTAGGTACCTATTACATGCAAAGCATCATACTATTTCCTTTCTAGAATAGACAATCTAAAAGACATCAATCTCTCTCTCTAACACACACACAAAACATTCCAACATATCTATATTTTCATTGTAATGTTATGAATGAGAATAGATACAAAAACATGGCAGAACCAGATTAAACATCTAATCTTTTTCCAAAATAAAAATTATTCTATTCTCCCTTTCACTCCCCATACTAATATGGGGGGAAAAAAACCTTCATCACACACATATATATAGTCAAGCAAAGTAATTTTTTTCTGTTGTTGCTCACTCATGTCTGACTTTTATGATCTCATAGTTTTATGGGGCAAAGATATTGGTGTAGTTTGCTATTTCTTTCTCCAGTTTACCTTCATAAGTCACACACACACACACACACACACACACACACACACACACACACACACACACACACATATATATATATGTTGAAATCTGTATGCTGAATCCATCACCTGGCAAGAAGTAGGGATCGTATTTCATCATGGGTCCTCTGGAATCATGGTTGGTCATTGTATTGACAAGAGTCAAGTGTTAAGTTCTTTGTCTTTATCATGCTGTTAAATAAATTGCTCTCCTAGTTCTAACCTGTTTACCCTGCACTTATTCACATAAATTTTCATGATTTAAAAAAAAAAGTCCTCTTCCTCATTTCTCAGAGCATAATATAATTCCATTACATTTATATATCATAGTTTGATTCTTATCTAGTTTCTGCCTCAAGTCTTTCATGATGCTAAACTATCTTCCTCAAAGTTGCCAAAACACCCTTATGCATATATCTCACCATGTCACTCCCTACTCAAACTTCAATATCTCCTCATAAACTTCTGGGATAAAATATAAACTGTAAAAACTAAATGTGTTTAAAGTCCACCAACACCTACTATCAACCTATCTTTCCAGTGCCCTTCTATCTTATATACACACAAGTATTTTGCAATACTACCAAATTGGTCTTCATTCTGTTCCTCACACTATACCTCCCCATTCTATGATCTTGTCCATACTGTCCCATGCCTGGAACATGCTCTCTTTTCCAGCACCAGCTAAAAAAACTCCAACCCTTCAAAGTACAGTTCAAACAATACCAGACTTCCTGATTCCCCAACTACCAGTGCCCTCTCTCCCTCTCGTGTTTATTTGCATTTGTTGCCTTTATATTTATAAATGTATTTGTTTCTCTTTTAAAATGTATTCTCTCTCTCTCTCTCTCTCTCTGTCTCTCTCTCTCTCTCTCTCTCTCTCTCTCTCTCTCTCTCTCTCTCTCTCTCTCTCTCTCTCTCTCTCTCTCTCTCTCTCGCAGGGAGGCACAGTTCAGAGGAATGCAATATCTCTAGCACCTAGCATGGCATTTCATGTGCACAGAGTTGGTACGTAATAAATAAGAGCTGATATGTGTTCATATCTATAAATATATATATATATATATAATGTATACACACACATATATATATATATTAAAATAGGTTAATTATTTATGTTGAATCTTAGCGCTACCCATTTTGAAAACTTTTCTTTCCCTGGGTTCTAGGTTTAACTTTGAATCACCTCCATTGAGTAGATTTGTAAAGGCCTAATCAAGTCCTAGACTGTAAGTTCATCATTGCCAAGTCTAAAGAAATCATCTCTTTCCATTCCATTTTTCACAATCCCTAAAACCCAAGTCCTTTGATCCTTGAAGTATGTGTAAATTCCTCAATTCTAAACCACTTGCTCTCACTATCAGGGCCTTAACAACCTTTGGCAATGTTAAGGAGATATATCTGTTCAATGCTGCTATTTCAGAGTCACTAAATTGTCCTTCTTTGGTAGACTATATTCAGTTCATCTCATTATAAATGGAGGATGGAAGGTGACAATTTTACTGTTGTGTGTAAATACATCAATTTGGTAGCTCAAAACTCACAGCTGTCTATTAGTACAATTTAGTTCTCTTTGGTTATTTGGATGAGGCCCCATTTTCAGTCAATATAGTGTGGACACAGTCAATATGAAAGAACACCACTACTGTTTCTGCACAGGAAGGAGTATTTATGGACTTCTTTGTTATTCACCATGCTTCTCATTTACTAATAGACTATAGGCCCAAATCAAGTTTAAATAACTAAGTTTAAATTAGCCAAGTAGTTTACTGAGAAAAGGCACTTGATAATTTTAAGTAGAAAAATAAACTTTCATATGAAAGAAATGAAAATATTTGGAGGACCACATGTTGGTGTCAGTTTTTAAGGCTCACCAACATCTGGTTGCTGACCTTCCTATTCAAATTATATTCACCGTTGAGACCGAAATATGGACTTTCTATTCTGTTGTGGGAAGCGGATTCCATCTTCCTGTTTCCTTGACCTCTACTTTCCTCTACTTGTTATTGTTTGCAGGGTTTTATAACATCATTCCTTTTCTTCCAAATGTAGCAGAAACTTTAGAAAGACAGCTTAACACTGCTTTTAACTTTTAACTCAGTCCTCTACCTCAACTGCTTCCTGTGTCATCATCTTACTAATCCCCCTCTCAGTATCCCTCTCTACTTCAAAGTTTTCAAAATGCCTTTCATTCTATTTCTAATTCTATTCATTCTATTTCAGACTTATGACAACCTACTTTGCAGATAAGAAAACTGAGTTTCCAAATAATGATGAAGTTCTGGCATTTTCAGGCAATTTTCTTCTGATGAATTTATTAAATTGTAAGCTTAGGGCACAAACTATCCCCTTTCCTGATTTGGTGTCTAGTAATCAAATAATTACCTACAAAGGAAAAAAAAATCTGCCTCCTGCAGGTTCTTTATGAAAATCTTATTTCATATGACTGTGAAGTTTGCAAATCCTAAGAAAATAATTATTTAGTCAAAAATCACCACACACAAAGGGTCATGGCAGTCATAAGTGAAAAGAGGATGGGAAAAAGCAGTTATAAAGCGCATATTATATGGCAGACATTGTACTAAGTCCTTTTTAGAAATATCTCATTTGAGATGAGTGAGAAACATTTTCTAATAGAGACATTTTATAATGTATAGAGAATTTTATGTTAACCTTAAAAGATATTTATATGTCATAATTTTCTCTTAAAGAGAGTATCAGCAATATTTATGTGACTTAATACCCAAGGTGCCATGACAAACACAGTACTAAGCATCTTAAAATATGTACATACACTCTGAATCTACATTCAGTATCCTGACTATTTATTTAGTCAGGCTCCCACGTTTGTGTTCAGTCCAGGCACTTAGCAAATGGCAAACAGGCACAGGTATGTTATCAAAAGAAAGGCAAAGCACATGCCAGCAAAGCAATATGGGTATGTCTGGACCAAAATGACAATTACTAGTCTAAGCATTAATACAAATAGCCCTTGAGAAAAATGAAGGATGTATGACTTTATTTCATCCAAGGAATTAATAGCATAAAACCTAGGAGGCATTAAATTTTGCAGAAGTCATGCAAAATGATAAGAAAGAATATTCTGAATAACTCAAAAACATTCATTATAAGCTGGGTGGTATGCTAGATGCCTGGGACAAAAAGGCAAAATGAAATAGTTTTCCATTCAAGGAGTTCACATTCTTTTAGGACTAACCAATTCTCCCTGAAAGCTCCCGACAAGAAAAATAGAATTATAGTGCAGAAGTATTCTGAGAAAAAAATGGCACTAAGAAATAATGTCATACAAGTCATAAGCTTTAGAGTTGGGAGTGGCCTTAGAGTTCATCCAGTTATACTCTCTTATTTTATAGAGGGGATAATGGTGGTGCTTGGAGGTGAACTGATTTGTCCAAAATCATACAACTAGCAAGATGCCAAGGCAAAATTAGAACCAACATCATCAGACTTGAAGTACAGGGGACTCTCTACACTATACAACAAGTGGTTGTGTATTCTTTTGTCTACGTGTTGGGACAAAAGCAACCTGTGAGCACTGAAAGGAGATACTGTATTACTCTCTAGGAATTTAATTCAGTTTCCCTATTAAACTTATCCTTAGACACATGCTTATCTTTTCTTCTGAGACACAGAACTTGATATCCTCCAAAATAGTTTTTACCATACATATAAGTATAAAGGTGCCCCAAAGAAATTATATTTTAATAGCAATAACAACTGTCTCACAGTATTACTGTTGCAACATAAGAGTAAGAAATTCCACTCATACAAAGAAGCTGATAAAAAAAATAAAAACAAAGTTCTTGGATATCTTTTAGCTACAAGATGCCAATAAAATTGAATTTATGTCTGGTTTAATTCGGCAATGGAATAGTCAGTAGTTAAAGGGTAGATAAACTTCCCCTCGTCTCTCTTTTCCTGAGAAACTTTCAGATGTTGAAAATCAATTCCTTTTGTCTCCTTGTTATTCATCTGCTACACATTAAATAGAAACTCTGGGCATCTTATGATCCCACAGGGTCTTTCATCTCTAGAGAAGCCTGGTACAAATTAAATCCTCCCTCCCTCTCTCTCTCTCTCTCTCTCTCTCTCTCTCTCTCTCTCTCTCTCTCAAATTATAGATATATATTGCAGCAGGCCATTTATTTATCAGCTGAAGTATTTTGGTAGTTCAGTTTGGTGTGACTAGCTAATCCTGAGCTTTTAACTGAAGCTACTCCTTCTTGGGGCTTCTGATAATTCACTCCGGACTATGGCACTTTACTAGATTGCTCTGATTATTTTACAAAATATAAAAAAGCACAGCCTTATATGTTGTAGTGAACATTCATACTTCCTAGGTCCTTGTGATAATGGCAATTAGCTCTGTTTTATAAATAAATATATAAATCTTTGTATAAGAGCAACAGTTTATGAGAGTAATATTTTCTGATGGCAATATCCTACTATGAAAGGAAAATCATAATGGTTATTACAAAGAATATGGAAATAAAGAATGTCTGTGAGAATGCTTGGAAATATTTAATTGAAGTAAAAATGTTATTAGAGTTATACTTGAGGGACCTTTTTAATGAAAATTCTTTTGTATACCAATTTTAATATTTCATAAGGCTCTCATTTTTTTCCAGATCTCCATTTAAAAGAAATGAAATTTCATTTTACACTAAACACTTCAGAAGAAGCAATAACTATATTATTCCTTCACCACTAACTTCCTATTGCATGCCCCTCTCTCCCATACAGAGATTTCAAAGATTCTTATCTTTCCCACATCTTTGAGGTTTACCATTTCATTCTGATCTTAATTCTTTATCATTCTTTCATTTTATCCTCTTCCTACTAGTAGCTTCCTACTACTTCCTACTACTTCCACACCCTTAAACTCACATATGATTCCTGTAGCTGACATAAAACATCCAAATTAAAGAAAACATCTTTAGCATTAGACTCGCTTACCTTTCAAGAATCTAGTACTATACCAAATATCTTTATTATTGGCTTCCCTATTGTTATGGAAGACATTTACAAACACAGAGATCTAATTTTACACTGATTTACTAGATGGAAGTTTATTAAAATTCAATGTTATCAATGCAGCCAACAAAGATACTGTGGCAGAGGAAGCAAATTATTTCAAATGAATAACAAAAACAAATGGCAATAAAAATTTGTTCTCAGATACCCATATCCAAGTTATTTGGACAAACTGTTTCAAAATTTCAAATATACTGCCAGAGCAAGAAAGGGAGACCAATATTTATTTGCATTTGTGGCTTCAATGAAGCCCCAGATTGAACCTACAAAAGATTATCTTAAATTAAATCAAAGCTACTTCCCTGCAAGGCCTTGGGTAATGGGCCATTTTTGAGGTTTCAACCAAAGTCTTACCTCACTTGAATCTTCTTGTTGATTGATAACGGCCAGGGCATCCTCAGCAGCCTGTCTCTTTGCTTCTGCAACAGTTCGTTCCATCTTGGCTCTCTCTGAAGTGATCATGTCATGGGCCTTCCGCTCTGCCTCTGACACAGCCTTTTGTAACTCAGTCATAGCTTGACGTTTTACCTCGTTGACTGCTTCCTCTACAAAGAATCAAAATCCCCAAAGGGAGTCTGTAAATCAATCCAGCATTTTGGATTACAGCTATCAATGAGGGAGTACTATGCAAAACATATTATGAGTCATCTAAGGGTCACACATTTCTAATATCAGGATCTAACAAGGCCCTAAAAAAGTGATATTTTTCCTTCAGTATTCTGAAAAATAACTATGAAAAGCTACTAGAATTTCTTTGTGATATTTTGTCCATTGGACACAACAATTATCTTTTTATTTTCCAAAGAGATGAGCATTTTATTTTAATTCTATAGAAAACAATAACTGAATGCAGTTTTTGGTCAATAATATCAATGTTTAATCTCTCCAGTTGAGCTGCTTAAAACTTTCAAATATATCAAGTTGCCTGGAGCAGGGAGACTAATCTTCTATAAACATTTGTGATTTCTTGAATACAAAATGAATGTGCAAGTTATTAAGGAATACTAAGAAGTTCCTCTATACTATATAAATGGGTTTTTTCATATTCTTTATATTCAAATTTTTATAGAAGAGAAAATAGCAAGTTAAAGCATTTTTTTCACAATATTGTCAATAGTCTGTAATTCTTTTGAGAAATGTTTGCTTATATCTTTTGACTACTTATCTATTGGGGAAATGTGTTTAACTTGAATATTTGTGTTAGATGTGTGCAAGTGTGTGTGTCTTAGATATCAAACTCTTCCATGTATTGATTAATTTTGCTGATCCCTCCCCGCCTTTTCTTTCTCTTTTTCTTTAAAAATATTTTTAATTGGATAAAATGGTTCTCTGGGAAGGAAAGGGAAAATTTTAAGCAAAGTAAAAACAACAAATAATAATATGAAAAATTTAAATATATTTTGTACACTTTACCAAAACAGAGAGTAAATAATGTATAAAAATGTATGCACATATTTACTTCTATATAGGTGTGTGTGCTTACATACAAATAGCCAAACATGCATATACCCATACATAAATATACGTATATGTGATCTTTAAAACCCACCCAATTTTTCTGCTAGTTGAAGAATTAGAGAACACTGAAAAGGTAACTCATAATAGCAATTAGGTTAATGCAGACCTTTTAAAGAAAATCAATGATGAAACAGACAATATAGCTTTACTTCTTCTGTAGTCATTTCCTGAGAGTTATTAAGGAGGAGGAAGTATGCCAAATATGTATGATAGGAAGATTTTGAAATTTACTA
Organism: Monodelphis domestica; assembly: GCF_027887165.1. NCBI lineage: Eukaryota > Metazoa > Chordata > Mammalia > Didelphimorphia > Didelphidae > Monodelphis > Monodelphis domestica. Next base: position 181,371,890 of record NC_077229.1, on the reverse strand, counting down.
TTCTGAACTATGTTTTCCATGTTCGAATTTTAAATAATCATTGCCCTACTCAAGTAAAAACCTACATTTCCTTTAATTAACTTGCTACACTACATTATACTTCATCACAGTATTGTATGATAGGAGAAATGTTCAGGTTTTACATCTTCCATATCTGAGTGAAAGGAAGCACAAGCTGTCAAACTTGTTAATCAGTTTTAGATGCAGAAAGAGTGCAAAGATTCTACTAATGTACAATCATACAATTGACAACTACAAGTCATTTCCCTTTTTAAAAATTAACTATTCTAATTAACAAGGGAAAATATCCTCCCTCTGAATTAGTTTATCTAATTTTCATCTTTATTCAAAGCAAAATGACAATGATTAATTGAAAATTTAATAAGCAGTAATTATTAACTTGGCAAACGTAGTACCAATTAACACTCTATTAAAACTAATTATGACATGTTTCATTCAAGTGTTTGCACTTAATTGTTTCACCCACTTAAAAAGCACCTTAATTAAATGTTCTGTTTAATTAAAAACATAGATTCCTAATAAAAATGTTTTACTGTAGATTAAAAATGTAAGAGTTACAAGTACTCCTCTGGTTGCCTAGTTTTCTGATCTTTGTTTGACATACCTACAGTCCACAGTTTATGAAATCAGCAAAAACCATCACCTAGCAATCAGTTGCCCTGATGCTTGTAACCTGCTTTCTTATAGAAGCATTACTTAAATTATATTATCTAAACTTCATTAACCTAAAGGTATGAACATTTAAAGGGTACTTATTCTAAATAAAGCACATCAAAATTATGTTGTTGTTGTTTTAAATATGCTCTTAAAAACAGAAATTTTGCCAAACCATAACATTACCAAAAAGCTCAGGGCAGTTCTTCATATCCACACTCATTACCCAAGCACAAATAAAATGGATGGCAGGGGCAAAGGTGGGGGGAATTGAAGATGGAGAGGGACAGTGGGGGTTGAGAGAAGTCCTACTCTTCCAGCTATACAGTCAAGGCCTGATTTACTTTGAATATTCAAGGTGAATTAAAATTCCATCTAAGTGGCAATACAGGACAATAATTTTTGCTTACGATCAAAGCTGCAGCTTGACTAATTGTGTATGCAAATCAGGCAATTTATATTTAAATTATGCATTCCTATTCTAGTCCCACAGGCATATACAGATCAGCAAAGAGAATTGGTAGGACATTGGCAAGGTGCTTGAATATTTATTACCAACTGCAAACATTCTCTGATCACTTGAAAATATACAGAAGAAAACATACAGATGCAATTTTATAGCTGTCTTTATGAGATGCCTCAAATTTTATAAAGACTTTTTATTTTGGGGTTTGGTTTGGAGGATTATTCAAAAAGTTGGGAAAAATTGGTCTAATACCTACTTTTTGGTAAAAATGTCAATTTCTAAAAATTATATGATGTACTTTCTGTATATAAAAAGGTATTTTACAATTTTAATTTTATGTTGAGATTATATAGGTATACTGGTTCTGAATTCAAATACAATGCAAATTTGCTTTAGATTTTTAGAGGTTTTTGACTTAACATTTTATAGATATAGTCATTTGAAGGCATTATTTATACTTTGCCCTAAACTTAGGGATAGCAAAATATTCCTACTGTAGAAAGTTTGAGACAGGATTTTTCTATGGTTTTATAAAAGAAACTTTCTAGAGTTCTTCTCCAAACAATACAGAATGCAAAGATACATATTTGCATATAGAAATATATTCATACATCACTAAGGTTTTAATAATATGGGTGAATGCTGGAGGAGGGGAGAGGTCACAAGTTTTAGATTATATACACTGGTATGAAATATGCCCAGGGTGTTATGATTTCATTTTTATTACCTAGAGCATCTGACAAGAAATGAATCCAGTAAATAACAGTAATTGAGAATTTTTAGTAATCTCAGATCACCTTTACTCATAAACTGTAAGAATTCTTTCAGTTTTCTTATTTGTTCTGGAAGGTTGTTACATTTTAAGAAGGAATAAAAATTTAACATGAATGATTAACAAGTCCTAATTAAAACAAATCACCAAAATTGATGGCAATGATGGACCAATATAGCCCAATCCAAAATAATATACATAAGGGGCTTCAGAAAAAAAGAAAGGAGAAAGTAAAAGTGGACATGTCAGTTCAGTTTTATCCAAGACTGAAAAAGTCCTGATTAAATAGAAAATCTCAAGTACACAATTTGTATCTGCTTCCAATTGCTTACCGCTTAAGGTGGACTTCTTTTGTCTACTGCTACTCAGATTGACTTTGTAACAAAGGTGGTACATTCAGAAAATCTGCTTTTACTTAATAGCAGTCAAACAAAGGCATGAGTAGAAAATAGCGCAGAAGGAAACAAAATTATACAATAGTTTACTGTCAGCTTTTTTTTCCTTCCTAATGTATCAAGAACTTAATTTAAATATATGTAAATAAGGAAACGTGGAGAGTGAACAACTGCATCACCCCAACAGAAAAGTAACCCATTGGTCTTTAGGAGAGAAAATGTCATATCATTCTCAAGATCCAAAGAAACAACTTGACACATTCCTTAAACCTTCTTACTGGATCTAGATAAGATGCTACATAGACGCCAGCATGTAATTCCATTTGCTACTGAGACTCTGGTGTACTAGAGGCTGATGGCCATCTAGTCCAGCCCTCTCATTTCACAAATGAAGAAAGTGAGGCCCAGGAAAGGCCTGTCCAAAGCTACCCAGATATTTAGGTTCAGAAGTATGACCAGAACCCAAGTTTGTGGACTACATAGGCTTTCCTTAAACCATATGACCGTAGTCTCACAATGGTGGAGGTTTTGTATTCACATTGTATACTCAGAAAATATAAGACTAGAAAAAAGAACTAGCAGAAATGTTACATGCTAGAAAGTGTGTGTGTGTGTGTGTGTGTGTGTGTGTGTGTGTGTGTGTGTGTGTGTGTGTGTGTGTGTAATTAGCCTGGAGCTTTAGTTATGTAATCTTCCTTTACTTGCTGATGAAAGAAATCTTTCTAGTTATCAATTCATGCTACTTAAGCCTTGAATACTATCACATTACTGATTTCAATACCGGCCCCTTAGAAAAACAGATAAATCTTCAAATATCCATGAAAATGCACTGGACAGGGTCCAAATGACCAGGAGAGGCTGCCAGTTGCACTGAACCACAAACACAGCTGAGTCAAATCAAAACAAAAATAGAAATCTTTTAAAGGAGTACACAAAAAAAAAGTGCCTCATTTGACTCCTGCCCCATGATTATTGCTGCCAGACCATGGCCTGTCTAATACCTCTAACTGTAGCACTTCCCAGATCTCTAACTCAGGTAGGCAAAGTTATTTTTAATGCTGGAGCTGCAACAGTTCAAAGCTACAGCAGGCTTGAGTTAAGGTGAAGTTTCCTTATGTCATCTCTCAAATCCTTCAGCACTTGGGCTATATTACCTCACGTGGCCTTTTATAAAGTTTTGCTTAGCTTTTGTGGCATTGACATGACATGCCACTAAAATTCTATCAAATCTGAGAGTCCTTTAATTGTGCAAGTAAGCCAGTGAACAGACCTAGGGAAACTTTGGATTTATCTCAGTATAAAAAGGTATTTACAATGAAGAAAATTTGAGCTATGGAAACTTTTATCATTTAACTAAAAAGAAAAAAAAAAGTCCATCCCAACTCTAACCATTGTCATGGCCTGGCCAATTAAAATAATTTTAATTCAACATAAATTCAACCAAATTTCTTTAAGCCATCCTCCAAATAGGTCAAATATCATTGATGTCAATTTTTCTCCCCCTTTTTTTTAAAGTATATGTAGAGGCTGTGGGGAAGGCGGAGAAGGCTGAAGTATGCAATTTAATTTTTAAAAAGCTAGATTTTTTTTTCTGAAAGAAAAATTGCACACAAGCTGAGACCTTGTATGCTACATTTCAGCCTGAAACCATTATAGCCCCTGAAAATAGGGGTTTCTAATGGAAATATTGACAGCCCCTCAATTATAGTCGCACTAGCAGATGCTGCTATAATAAAGACTATTTCATGTTCTAATCAGGCCTGGTTTAAGAATATTAAATAAGGTTTTTTTTTGTTGTTGTTGTTGTTAGCAGTGAGTCCTTTCTTGTCATTCTTCACATCAGTGCATTAACAACTGCACACAGCTGTCAGAACACTGAGCTCATGTTTTTAAACAATTCTTACCAGCTTTCTTCCAGATCTCCTCTGGCACATATCCAGAAGCAGGCCTGTGAAGGAATTCCCGATGTGATTCTAGGAGGAGAAGAGGGATGTGGAAGTGAGGGAGAGAAGAGAAAAGAGGGAGGGGAGAACATTATAAGCATTGTTAAGTCATTGTACATGATTTAGAGAACTGCCCATTTTCTTGGCTCCTTTACACCCAACAAAATTGTTTAAAGAATGAAAATTTACTTTCAAAAATTATTTTTATAGTCTCAAAGCATAAGATAGCAATAGAAGACTGATACTATGAGTTCTAATGTCTATATTTTTAAAGATTATGGAGTTTTACTTAATGTTGACATTTAAGGCACAGTTATCATTTCCACATTGTTGGGGTTAGTTAGAGGCATGGTGTCTCCACAATCTGGAAAATCTGCATAAAATTTTTTTAATCCTCTTTGTATCAGAGAAAAAGATTGATTTATTTTTCTTTTATGGGGTATTTACAATACCTCATTATAAATTTTGGGTTAAGTATACATTTCTGAGTTTCTAAACTTTTTCTGTATCATTTGCTGGCCTTTACATGTCTTTTATGGCTTCCACAAAACTCCTCAAAAATTCTCATTTAATTCCTTATGCTGACCTATATAGTATTACAACAATGACTGTATAGTTTTGTGGAGTTTTCTTCCTCCAAAGGGAGGGTAGGAAATACATTTTCAATATTGAAAAAAAATGTTTCATTTGTATAATTAATGAAAATAAATTGTATTCAGTGTTGGATTTTTGTTTTTGTTTTCGCAAGAAGAATAAAAAATTCTGCTAGAAAATAAAAGACAAGCTACAACTTTGCTACACCTTTGAACATATAGCCTTCAAGAGGAAAAAGAAAAAGTGGGGGGTCATTTCTCCATGTCCAACTAGTTCTTAAATGTAAGTGAAATATTACCAAATATTAAAACTGACCACTTTTATTTCTAATGAGTTTTAGAAGGAGTTGAATTTCAAATTAAAATGAGTTTGGATTATAATGGTCTGGGAGAAGAATTTATTGAAAATGCAAGCAGTGTGTGACAAAGTTCAAGCACAGATTCAAATCACTAAAATAACTTACATAGATAGAAAAATTAGTTCATGATAGATATAAAGGATTGTACTTTTTTGTAACGCCTTGTTTAAAATGACCTGAATACCATGCTTTGTCTATCATCTTCCACATCTTATACATTAAGGAGAAATTCTAGGCTGGCACAAAAGTCATTTTAAACTTTAAATTACAGTTAAGAATACATTAAACTCTCATTAATATGAAAGTAACTTCACTAGTAAATTCAAACAACTGGAAATTTTCTGTATAGCTACCTACCACGCCTTGAGAAAAGAAAATGACAATAAAGAGTGGTTCGCATGGAAGTGTTTAAAGGTATATGAACATGCTTTCTTCATAACAGTATTAGGAAATCAAGTATCATTTCCCAGGGTAATATGCAGACAAAACAGGGTCCTCTGTCCTACAAAGGGTTAAAGGATTATAAACTTATGGGTAGAAGGGATGTCAGGGGCCATGAGTTCAATGCCCTAATTTTATATATGGAGCAATCAAGGCCAAGGGAGATTAAGTGACTTGACAACTTAAGCCAGGAAGTGTCAGAGGAAAGATGCACAACAGGCCCTTTAATTCCAAAACTAGTGCTTACTCTCTCCAGTGTACACAATATTGCCTCCTTGTCTTATGGCTCACATTCAGTTTTGGTTGTAGAAAATGGTCTTTTTGGTCCCTTTTCAACTTTGAGATACTATAATTCTTAGTATTACAATGTCTAAGGCATTGAAAAAATCATACTCAGTATGAATTTATTGTGAAAAAATTTCATTGTATTTTAATATTTTGAAAACTGGAAATCTAATTAATGTTTATGATTAGAATACTACATTAACTAGGTTATCTTAAACTTTCCTATACTTTATGAGAGCTATTTTATAAGTTAAAATGTATAGATGATGATGACAGTGGAGACTGAAAGATTCTGTGTTGGTACTCAAAATTGTAGAGCTTAGGAAACAAAACAAGAATAAGTATCATTCCTGAAAGAGAAATATTCACATTCTTTTGAGCATGTGTTAAAGAGAATGTGATTATAATCAATAAAAGGCCTACCATAACATTTCCATTTTTTTTAAAGGATCATAGAAAAAGACATTGAATCCCCAGTTAGCCAGGGTTAACTAACATAACAAAAGGGTGGTTTCTTAAGAGTATAGATAACATGTGAGAATTCAAAAGTAAATGTTTTATGACAAAAAAACAATAATTTAGGCAAAACAGGATATTTGAAAAATTGGAAGAGACTGGAAAAATATTTCTAAATGCAAATAAACATGTATTAAGTTTGAGGGCCTCACAGTAATAGATTAGTACTCTGGGTTAAGGAAATGAAGCAAACTTAAAATCTTTGGTATATTAATTTGGTATAAAACTGGTATATTAATTAAAGAGTCACTAATGAAAACATTATAGTAAATTTGGCATTTGAAACATAATTATCCAGCAGAACACAAGTGAGAAATCCTAAATCAGAAATACGGTATTCATGTCACAATTTGATAGAATATATACAACACTGAAAATTGCCCAGCATAATTCCTATAATGCAAAAATAATTTTGTAAGTTTTGTTGTTGATCTTGTTGTTTATATCCTCTTTCTAATGTTCCAATGGTATGGGAGGTCTTGGAGACTAGGTCAAAAAAGAGTAAACATCTTGAGACTGTTATGTCTGGCATCTGAGTATTTATTAGCCTAGATAAGTTCAGAAAGGCCCCTCAACAGTATCATGGCCACCAAGAGATGGATATTTTTTTTTAACAATCTACAAATAGAGGAAAGAGCTATAATTGCTACTAATTGAAGGAATATTCATGCATAGAAAAACATGGATATCAATGATACTAAGGAATGAACTTTTAAAGCACTTATTATGTGACAGCTTTCATCTAAATAGCACTTTGAGGTTTGGAAATAGCTTACAAACATTATCCCATCTAATCCTCACTAAAACTCTGTGAATTTTGTTTAATCCCCATTTTGCAGACAAGCAAATTGAGGTTTGAAAAGGATATTTGCTCATGGTCAAACAACTGGCAAATGTAGGACTCAAGATTTGAATCCTGTTATTTCCTGACACTACTACACCAAGCTGGATTTCTGAACTATTTGTTCAAAGAGAATGAAATTACATTGCAGAAAAATTACCTTTCATAATTTTTTTTACTCCCTGAACAATAACAAACTGAGGGCATAAACTGATGTACAGAGTTGCGTATTTTTATTGCCTCTTGGCCTTTTGGCTAAGATGAAGTGCAAAGTTCCATATTTTAATGACTCAGTAGTTAAGTTCTGGTTTCCCTGAGCCAACAGATTGTATTCTTAAATATCATGAATACAACTTAAGCGCTTAATTCCCTGAGAGAAAATATCTTTAATAACAGAACAAAATACCTAAATTGGAAAATTTCAGGAAGTTGGATACAAGTGAAGACATGTTAGACAACATCTCACTTCACTGGCTACAATGGTGTAAGTTCCCCAAGTTCTTCAATTACACACTGCCAAAATCAAATACAATGCCAATATCCCTAAATGAGAAATATAAATGAAGCATCAAAAGTTACTCTATGAAAAAAGAAAGAAAACAAGCACTATTTCTCCTGAAAAATTATGCACATTTTTTAAAAAATTCAAAATAGTGGTGGTGGCTATATCTTTTTATTTTTTTTAACAGTTAGATTCCATCGTCGAATTAATACTATAGATTGGTTCTAAGGCAGAAAAGCAGTAAGAACTAGGCTAGTGATGGTGAACCTATGGCACTTATTCCTAAGGAAGCCTCACCCTTCCCCCTCTCCACAGTATCTGAAGGCATTTTTTCCCATCACCCACCCCTCTGTCCAGCAGCTCAATGGGAGAGCTTCCCTTCCCTGTCTGGAGTAAGGGGGAAGCTCACATGAAGTGCAAGGTACAATTTGGGCACTCAGTCTCTAAAAGGTTCACCATGACTGGGCTAGGCAATGGGGGTAAGTAACTTGCCCAGGGTCATATGACTAGGAAGTAGTATCTGAGACCAGATATGAACCTAGGACCTCTCATCTCTAGTACTGACACTCAATCCATTGAGCCACCTAGCTATCCCAAATGGTGGCTATATCTTTAGAAAGATGTACATGGTACATCTATTCCAAGCATGACTTAAAGGCCTTTGATTAGCCCCCAAGTAGGGGGTTTGGAGGAAAATGGAAATACTTATTACTATAGATACCAAAAGTCTATTTTATCTCATGTTGACAAATATTATTATAATATTTCTATATGGGTCTAAGAGGAAAGGTTGTTTTTGTTTTTGTTTTTGTTTTTAATTCTTAACCTCTATCTTAGTGTCAATTCTAAGACAGATGAACTTCAAGGGTTAGGCTACAACCATGGTAAGAAGTGTATGAGGCAAAATTTGAAACCAGATCTTCCTAACTCCAGGCTGGCACACATCCACTATTCTATCTAGCTACCCCTGAGGAAAGGTTTTAATAAGCAGCTTACTTATCTTTTTGCAAATTAAGTACCACAATCATGTGTATTCACAAAGAGGATGAAAATTCTGAACTGATTAAAACAAACAAAAATTTATAACCACACAAATGACTAAGTTAGGTATTTTTACGTTTTATGAGTTATATAATCCTTATATTTAGCTTCTCACCTTTAACATAAAAGGATATCACAAAACTATGTGAAGGCAATAGTCAGATTCTGAAAAAGCATTTTTTTAATTAGTTACCTGAGTCACCTAGAAAACTTTGATAAGTAGAAAATGAAGAATTATTCTAAAATTTAATGCTAGACAAAAACTGATATCTTCTAAAATATTATTTTATTATATGTGTGTTTGAATAATTATACATGTGTACATAATGGGGAACTGCCTAGCAACTATCAGTGATTAGTAAATTGGTAGAGATTACCTTCATTAATATAACTTATCAATTTGGTTATTATCTGAAACTCATCATAATCATTAGTGAATTTCATTTATCATGGACTTCTAAACTAATAACTTCATTCTCAAACCCTGGTAACAAAAGAACCGTAAGTATAATTAATTGTGTTATCAAGTTCATCTAAAATCATTTTAAAGTACTAATCTACTCTTTCCCCACTCCCACCAATGGTGAAAAGTCATCAACAAACATTAGGATGAAATAGCAATGATACAAGCAACTATGATCAATAATGGATATTTAGCTATGATATATACACACATAAAACAAAAGGATTATCTAAAGCATTTTTATGTTATGAGTTTAGTCATACTATTAATCAAGTCATATAATTTGTCCAATTGAAAATCTATCATGCGAGTATTGATCTTATCATTGTACATCACCATTATAAAATGTGATATTAAGGGTTGAAATTGCCTATTTCTATAAATTTAAAAAACAAGAGCTATTTAAAAGAAAGGAAATCAAAATGTTGATCCCAGAAACAGAAAATGAAATATATGACCTTCCTCATCACGAATGGGATTTAGGGGGAATGTTTTATACAATATCAGATAAGAAGACTATATCAATTGTTTTTTGTTTTTTGTTTCTCTTTGTTACAAGGAGATATACAGTTCTGGGCATACAAAGTGAGTTAGCCCTAAAATAATTTACATAATAACAAAAGGCATACATGTTTTAAGCAAATAATTAAGAACAAAGGGGGAAATACTATTAACAATTAAAAAACAATAACTGGAAAACTTCTGTAATTTTAGCATTCTACTGGCCAAAATTCTCAATGAGAAAAAATACACTGTAAATTCCTGAGAAGATGGGTGAGATCTTATCTAAGTTTGCATTTCCACCCCCAAACACCTACCATAATGATGTTTTTTACTTTGAAACTAATTAATAATTATTTGTTGAACTACATTGAATGTTTGAATTTTCCTGAAGAACATACACACAATACACACACACAAACACACACACACACACACACACACACACACACACACACAGGCACTCACACACTCACAGCACTATGGACAGAAAAGACCAAAACAATGTGGGAAAAAATGCCATGGGGACCATGAAAAAAAGATGAAAGGGCAATCTATGAAGCAGGAAAGAGATGGAAGATGGACTACACTTACGACAGAATGGAGACCATTGGATTATAGATACAGCAAGGGCCGCCATCAATAAACATGAAGGGATGAGCTGATAGCCTTTGAAGGACCAATGTGGTCTCATATGGCCCAGGACAGCAATGGTCAAAGCTTGGCAGCACCTAGGCAGGGCCTTCATCCTGCAGTGGACAGAATGAGGCTGTGATCATGATGAGGTCTATTACATAAGCCATCAAAAGACAGGAATGGTTTTGTGATTTCACCTTTAATGCTATAAAGAATGACATTTACAAAGAAAATGGAACACTCAATTTCAAAAAAACCAGCCCAACCCAGTGGTTCCCTATTAATAAGTGTAGCAATGAGTAGTTTTCAAAACTAAGGAATTTTAAACTATGGTGGTAAAAATAAATACTTAACTAATGCTAACTACCCAGCCCAACAGGCAAGCACAGGGAAATCTCTTTTTAGCTCCGTTGAATGGCCTTCCAGATTTTTTTTGAGAGATGTGATGAAAATGGATCGATAATTAAATGCAAACAATTAGGATAAAATCTGATTTTTTTTTACCTACCACCCTGTATCTTTCAAAACTTAAAAAAAAAAATTCATAAGAACTTTCTGAAATTAGAGAGGAAAATGGCTTGCTTCTAGGTCAGTAATTCTCAAAAAGTGCTACGGAGATCTCTAGGAATCCCCAAGACACATTCAAGGATCCAAGAAGTCAAAACTATTTTCATAATAATACCCTAATAATTTTAATTTCTAGTATGGCAAATATATAACCCCCGTAAGCACAAATTATTTGGGGAGAGGAGGAAATCCTCAGTAAAAATACCCTGACATCGTAAATTTTGAGACTGACGAAAGTCATTCTCTTTCCATATTTGTTACATGAGTATTTCTCTTCTCTAGTTTTCCACCTACTGAAAAAAAGATAATGTCTACCTGTGAATTACTCTTTGGAAATATTTTCCAGATGAAAGTGCATAATGATAACCGCAATTTCTGCATCTTGGTTGCCAATAGAGCACATGCTTATGACATAATGCATAGTAATCATTCTCTTAAGCAATGAACATTATCCTTACACCAGTTAGAGCCAAAATATCATCTCTACAAGCAGCAAATGGCACTGCAATTGATTGTTCTTTTCTTCAGAAAGTAAAACAAGGAGAATGATCATTTCCTAAGTAGGACTAACTCTTCTTTAAGGAACAACTCTTCAATCCTTTAAGAGAAATGTTTCTAGTTACATTAAAAAAAATGTTTTTCTAAGGACACTCCATCAAACCAAAGGATTGAATTAGCTTGCATAATGTCTTAATGAATTTTCTATTTTTTTAAAATGAGCTCCTAAACTTTCAAGGCTTTAGGGAAGGGCACTTTTTGTCTGCCATACTTCCTAACAAAGATTCAGCCCTCTTTGTCAAAAACTATTTTGGAAATCAAGTGGTAACTATCACTAACACCATTATATATTTCTGGATTCAAAAAGTGTGATATGCTGTCAGGTTTCGATCTCTGCAATCTCATTTTTTGCAAAGACAGTAGCCATAGTTCTATTCTCATTCAGATTGTCAGAACAGGTATCATAATGCCCGTTCTGTGAGGATTTAAGACATCAGAGGGGAGAAAAAGAATGACTGAAAAGGATATGAGACTCACAAAGATCCTAGAACAGTCAAAAGTAGAAAGAGATTCAGTTAAGAGGAAGAGAATGGCTCAAGCCATTGAGGAGGAGCAGTGATTAAAAGATACATAAAGAAAGATTAAATGCAATCTGAAGGGTATAGGAAGATAGAAAAGAACTAAAGGAATACTATATGGTTTGCTTCAACAGGCAAGGCTTTCCAGACCTTTTGAAACATCCACACATGCTAATTACAATACACACTGCCTTTAAGTGAAATATATGTCATTTAATTGTGACTGACGAGTATTTTTCACATATACTGTCAGATAGTGATCTGGAAAATGAATTACTTCTGCTAAGTTTAATATATCAAATCTAACATTTTATCAAAGCTAAAAAGCTATCAGTCCTGGTCCCATGAACTTGCTTTCCAAGACAAGATGAACTTGCAAATAAACACTTATAATCCATCATAAATTAATAACAAAATAAAAATTAATATTTTCTTGTACTTCCCTGCCTATTTTTTAAGGTATGGGAATTTTTGGTGGATGTTGTTTTGGGGACATTTATCAAAAACTCAGTAAATATATCAAAAACTCAGTAAATAGACATCAAAAAGCAAACATTTCAAAATCCCTTAGATAACTTGCAGATAATTTCAAGGATGGAAATGTCATTACAAATGAATTTACTATTATTTATAGTGATAGCAAAAAAGACCATTTGAATGACAGATCTCCAGCCCTTCTTGACTATTAACTAATCACTCTAGGGCAAAACCATAATTTTAAAGATTAAATTAATAGATCAATAATGTTACTCTTGCCATTCCTCAAATGGCTAATAACTATGGCTATATTTGAATTGGGATATATTCAAAATATAGTGTATGAATGTAGACACAATGACTTCCCTGGTATTTCCACATTATGATAGAAAGAGAAAGCTTTTTTTAAAATAGAAAAATAGAAAGCTATTTTGAATATGTTGCTTAGAAGCATTCTGATACATTAAAACATTAATGCAACCTCCTAGGTTTCATAATTTGTAATTAGTGAAATACGAACTGGGAAATTGTAGCACACACTCAGAAACAAAAAAACAATTTCAGGGGCGGGGGAAATTATAGGCCAATGAGATGACTGTTCCATTGCACACACCAATACCAACTAATCTATCATTGACATACATCAAAAGTCAACCACACTGTGGCTCTATATTAGATGCCAATCTCTAGAAACTCTGGCACTATTAAAGTTCTTCCTAGCCAATGGTATTCCAGAAGAGGCAACAGCTCCTTAAATAATAGAAAATTAGCTTCTTTATATTTAACACAATCCCCTTAATAAAGCCCATTCCAAAGTGCTATACAATTTTAAAAGCTCAGTTCCTTTATATTCAAATTTTAAGTTGCTAGGGAATACTTTTTCTGCTCATATTTAAATAACAAAATATCAATTACATCACATCCGCATTATAGTACATACAGGTTCAGATAATTGAAGCTGAATAAAATAAAACTGCCTGAATCTCTACCATGGTCTCTAATTTAGAAAATGTGGCATATTCCAGACAACACATTCATGGCTATGAGTTATTCATTAAGTAAGGAGACAAAATGCTTGCAAACTTCTATCATGATTTTTTCTTAACATTTTCTTTTAGTCCAATCAATGTAAAAAAGAAGTTTATCTTCCTTCTTAGAATCAATCACTACCATAAATAGGTTCCAAGGCCAAAGAGCAATAGGAGCTAGGCAATAGGGATTAAGTGACTTGCCCAGGGTCACACACCTAGGAAGTGTTTGAAGACAAATTTGAACCCAGGACCTCCCATCTCTAGGCCTGACTCTCAATCCAATGATTTTTATTATTATTGTTGTTGATGATGATGTTATTGTTATTATTATTATTAATCCATAGTGACTCCCCCGATTTATTTTTGAAAATGAAATCTGGAAGTTCTAAATGACTTTAGAATGGAAAGAAGAAAGTATCCATCCCAATAATGCAAAACATTTTAGTTGTGATAATCACAAGTATCTCACTGCATCTAAGTTTACTAAGTGGCCAAAAATTTGAGTTAGGCTTTCTATTAGTCAATTTTCTCTCATGAAAGAAGAACACTACTCAAGCCTTCATTTTGTATCACTTGATAAGGCCTCTTTTAATCTCATTTTGTTTCATGTCCAAGTTTAACCTGTTTCTCTTCAACAGGGATATTACTTACTTTTGAAACAAAGTTTAATCATATACAAACTCAGAATATGCTTTATGTTCATTAATTACATTACAGTCGTAAGTTTTAAGCTTGTATTTGCAGGACCAATAATTGAAATAAATCATAACTTTTATATACAAAATAACATTAGCAAAACTAAAATCGGATCTGAAGCAAAGAACTTTCTTCTTCAGGTAAGCGATTTTCCCACTATCAGTTTCAAGTAGATTAGTTAGTTGATCACAGTAGAGTGATGAAAGAGATCAAGGTTAGGGGTGTGGTCCCTGGACAATTCAGTTCATTGACTGCATCCTTAATCTCAACTGACCTATAATATAGATGAAAGAAAAACTAATGGAAGGCCAAACTGTGACAATGAACCAATTGAGTCTACGTCCTACATGAAAAAATGGTGGAGTCAGAAATACTTGGGTTCACATCCTGTTTCTGAATTTCTGATACATGTTCACTATATGAATATTGATAAGTCTGAGTCCTAAGTGGATTATGATACAGAACACATTTCAACCTACATTGATGATAAGGATTTCCCTGCACTGATCCAGACAAAAGAAGTTCTCAAACAAAATAACAACAAAAATCATTTCATCATTAATAAGGTAAAAATGTGCATACTTATAAAAACTTTTAGCAGGTTCACAGATTTTTTAAAACAACCCATGAGAGCATACTTTATTCCTTATAGATCTTCCCAACTATGAATGTTTTAGAATTTCATCATTTACATATGTAAATTTTATAGCTAGTATTAACACATCAAGGCACAATCACTTTATTCTTAACCCAAGAAAAATGCTATAGCCACTTTATCTCTGTTGCTGATTTGTCAAATAGCCTTAAGGCAGCTACATAAAGATTTTTTGTTGAGGAGTGGCTCTCTTTTCATTTATAAGGTATTTTAAAAGATGCATTTTAAAATGCAAAATAACTAAAACTCATTTTCTTATTGAAGTTGTGCAGTAAACTCATTGGGTGGTTCTTTGAAAGATATGTAATATTTTTCTTAGACTATTTTTTTCACATATAGAAGAGGACTCCTATAACTTACCATCCCTTAAGGGCAATCTAAGAATCTGCAAGTTTTGCAGTTACTATCAAATTTCATTTTTTAAGTTGCATTATTATTTCTCATGAAAAAAATTAAAACTATACTTTTTTTGAAAGTGGACATACCTAATGGGACTGGATCTGGATTAACAGGACTCTGCTGCCTGGAGTGGCTACTGCTGCTGCTGCTGCCACCACCACCTTTCTTTAAGTCCTCTGCATCACTGTAACGCCGGATCCAGTAATTGAGCTCTTCCCTGTCTGCTTCTTGACATCGCCGTAATACAGTGAGAGATCGCCTTGTTTTTTCTACCATGTCCATAATACAGTTTAAGAGCTATTGGGGAGAAAATACAGGTGAATACATGAGTAAGAGGGCAAAATATTTAACATGATCATGAAATTCATTCATTCATTCACCCATTTCTTTGATGTTTTGGTTTGGAATTCAGAGTCTACTTAAGAATCATGCTCATGTTGACCTTGAGAAACAGGAGGGCAAATTTGACAAGTTAAGCAATAAAGAACTTTGCTTGAGGTTTTCCCTGAGTCGATCCCCCTATAAAACACTACGGCCTATTAAATATGTAAGATAGTCATTTATTTAACTCAGGAATTCTAACACAGGTCCCAAAATTCTTTTTTTTTTTTGAAATTTTAAAATGTACATATCTTGTTTACTGTTTAAATATAATTTGGTTTCCTTTGTAATCCTATGGATTTTATTTTATACATTTTAAAACATTAAAAGAAAATAAAAACAAAAGCATTATTCTGAGAAGGGGCTCAGAGGCTTCACCAAACTGACAAAGAGCTTCATTACACACAAAAATGGAAGAATTCTTGATTTAACTGGTTTTAAAGACCTAAGTTTATGTGCACAGTTGTATTGTATTCTTCCTTTCCAGAATCCAAAAGCATCCATTCCTGAATTCCACTTAGAATAATGTTATTTTCCTCAGAACTGGGAATAAAGTGCCAATAATAACATTCATTTGATTTAACCTTAATCAGGAAATGTTTGACATAAGCACTTGTTAATATCTTTACATGGTCAAGGTGTTTCCATTCTTCTGCCCATTCTCTGTCTGTTAGTCTGTGATCAATCATTTCTTCTTGACGTGTGCCATGCAACCCTACAAAAGGAGACAAGAGTATCTATTTACTCCCAAAGCACTCATAACATTCTCCATATAAATGCATATGAATATATATTATAGCCTATGTACAAAAGCTAGTTCATTAGCAAATAGATGTGCTTATCTGTGAATGGGTCAACCCATTATCCCTGCCTGAAAACAAAAACACATTAAAGGCCATTCACAGAATCAATAGAATATTGGAGATGGAAAAAGACATTAAAGATCATTGAGTTCAAATTGCTCTCTTTAAAGATAAGGAAACTAAGTCTCATAAGTTCAATAACTGAGTCATGACTAAGTTTTTCCATCAAAATTTAAAATTTTCTTATTCCTTTGTTAGATGTGGCTCTGGTATTTAGCCTAGATTGCCATTAAGTAGACAAGACAAAAACTAGTGAATTCAGGTATCCTAACTCAAGACCAGTATTATTTCCTTGCATGACAATATCTTATGACTAAACAGAGGAATCACATTAGATTACCAACAAGGAAACTATTAAGTTATATCAATTTAAGATTGATTAAAATTAAGATTAAGTGAGGCTAGCAAAATCATAATTTAAGTGAAAATACCTAGTGATAAAAAGGAATTTAATACTGAGGAGTTTAAAATGACACAGTAACAACAAAGGTCATTTGCACTTTGGCACACATTTTATCTTATGCCAGGGTATCATTTCTAACTGATTAAAATACCTCTACAAACATCTTCCATTCCCATAGATACATGAATTTGTACAAATAGGTTTGTTTGAGCCCAAATACCCAAACATGAGTTTATACTTCCATAAGAACACATTTCTACAAGAATTCAATATTAATATGAAAAGGACAAGATGGAATTTCTAAGCTAATATGAAAAACCACACACACACATCCAAAGCTCAATCATCATTACTGAAAATGCCTTATTAGATCTGAGCCAAGGAATAGTAAATCCACCTTTGGAAGCAAAAGAATTTTTATTTACACTTCAATTCTATTTAGCATGAGGAATAAATAATCACTGTAAAGGTTTTGTTACTCAAGGACAATACTCATCACCACAGAACATAGTTAAAATGTTCATGAAAAATATTTGTCTTACTAAAATATTTGGAAAGTTGTTTTCCCCAAATAGCTTCATTTACAGGAAAAATAAGACTGAAAACTAAGGAGCAACAGGTTTGGCTATGAATCAAAACTATAGCTTTAAAATACTTTAAAGTTAAATCTTATTTTTGGATTTGCCAGTTTTTTTGCCAGTCCTTTTCTGAATAAGAAACTAAAATTTAGGATCATAAACTTATGGCTAAAAGAAATCTTAGACATTAAGCAGAACAATTCTTTAATTTCATGTGAGATACTTTAGGTCATCCAGTCAAGGAATATTTTTAAAGAATCTACTATGTACCACACACTATGCTAAGTGATGGGAGATGTCCTTGCCATAATGAGCTTAAAATCTAATATGGAAAGAAAACACACAAAAGGAAGCTGAAAATGGGGATAGGGATAGGGATCCCTAGGTACAGATCCAGGGGCATAATGGAATTTAGTACAAAGGAGTCCAGTTGAGCTGGCTGGCCTGGGATAACTTTAAATAGAGGTTTGAAAGCAGTTCTTTGCTCAGCCTATCAATCAGAAGGTCAGAGGGTTCTATTTAGGTATGAGTAGAAAAGGCTGATACAACCAAGAACAGGGGTTCCTTGACCTAGTCCTAATTTGTAATTCAAGTCCTTTAACTTCGAATACAGAGATCTTTCCATTTCATAATGGCAATGGTTATAGTCATGATAACTGCCCTAGAGAATCAACTTTAAGTTTGAGGTACGGAAAGAATAAAGGTCATCAGTCTTTGGATCTAAAAGGTATATATCACTACTTTACAATCTGCCAAAATCAAAATTACATGCAACCCAATTTATTGTTTTTATTTTTAATAATGAAATCAATTGCTAATGAACCACATGATTATTTTTAGTGTGATTACATGAAACAACTTTTCAATTCTCTCTTTTTAAAGTAATATAAATAAACCGTTTGAGGTTACCATTAAGTTAGTAAAAATTGTTAATAAGTAAAAAGAATTTTTTTTAAATGGGAGTGTTCCCTAATGAGAAAAAGTAACCTGGTAAATATTTCTTGTTAATTTGCATAATACCAGCACATGTATAAAGGAAAAAGAAGTATTTAGCTATTGCTCTGTTTGTTTTGATTATTTCAAGTTGAAATGTTTGCAAATATGCAATTTTTGTTGACTTATTTGTTGGCTGTGTTTTTTAGGGGAAAAGCATTACTGTTAAAATTAGTCATCACAGAAAAGAACTGTAAAATGATAGAAATGTAAATGTGACAGAAACAACTTGCATGAGGGGAAAATTTTAAGATATCATTGAAAGGACAAATACTTGCAGAGCTTTTTGAAATTCCAAAAATTCAACAGAAAAGATCGATACTACTAAAAGTCCTTGTTGACATTTGGAGGGACACAAGTGAGCAAAGCAGCAAGAAGTTGTTTCTAACTTCATTGAACTGATCTGAACTGCTGATAATAAGCATCTGAGAAATGTTTCTGTGCCCAAGAACTTGCCTTGTCAAAGCAAGGAAGAACCAACAGGTCTAACTTGGCTCCTTTTATGTATGGTAACCATCTGTCACAATAAAATAAAAATGCTTACTCTATCAGGAAAATTGCAGTGCTTTAAAAGTTTATATTTATTCACGTGGTAGAAGTAAGTACAAAACTCCAGAACACATTGCCACTCATATTGATTTGTAAATGACTATTAAAATGGAAAGAACCAGAGGAAAATCAATCTAAAGAGACACTGAACAGCAAATTTTAGTTCAATGTGGCTTAGATCCTATGGTAGAAAATATTGCCTTAAAACCATTAATGCACAAGTATTGGCTGATAAAATTAAAATAACTTTCTTTTATATACTAAGATTTCTTTATTACAGAACTCGATTATGATAAGAACATTTCCCTATTTTAAAAAAAAAGGAAGAGGTTTATACTCAAACTAGGATCAGCAATACATCAATTCCTGTTCACTCAAAATGGCAGTCTGAGTAACTGATTCCATGCTTTAAGGGTCTTCTTTATATTGACTAACTTCACAGAGTTTACAAGGGTCTACCATTGTCCGCACAAATCAATACTTTTTTCTTTAATGATCTATTAGAATTAAGAATATAGAAAGAATCAATTTAAGGAAAAATATCCTCTAATGGGATCATTCATAACTAGGTAACTATATAATTCTTCCTATAAGCAACTACTTTCTTGTTATTTAGAGTATCATTTGCATTGAAATTGGTGGCATTTAATTACTAAATAATGTTTGCAACTTGAAATTTTGACATCATTCCAAACTAAGCATCTCAATGCCCCTCTAGAGAACTTAGAAGGGAAACAGAAATAAATGAGGGGTAGGGGAAGGTGTGCTGCAGGGGAGAAGACAACCTGAAGTAACATGGGTCAAATGGGAGATGAAACCTATTCTGAAGTAAGAAGAGCATTAAAGAGCAAAGAGAAGGAAAAGAGGAGCTATAAAATTAGAGCATAAAAACATAGCAGAAGCTCTTCCTAAAGAGATCAAGGAAGGAAGTTGATGGTATAAGGAAGAATAAGCTGACTTCTACAAAGAATGATAATAGACTAAACATGAGAGCAAACAAGTGAGAGATGATCTAGAAAAACTGTCAAATTTTAAAAAGAGATGAATGGTAGCAGCTGGTCATTCTCTGCTAAAGGGTACTGAAGCAACTTTTAGCTCTGACTATAGCAACAATCCAATACATAACAGAAAACCTCCCAACTCATTTAAAAAGATGAAAATGATTCAATTCCGATTGTTCCCATGGCCACAAATGACACTACTAGAAAAAATTCTAAAAAAGTAATGTCAATAATCATGAAATCTTGGGTAAGGAACTAAAAACCATTTGAACAAAGATTGTTTAGTCAGTATTGAAAAAAAGTATACAGAAGAGAAATATTAATTTGGAAAGTGTTGTCTAAGAATTGGATTTGAGTTTTTGGACCACGATTTAAAATACAGGGATGACAGATTATTAACCAGAGATGGAATAGACCTAACCAAGGCTGTTAGGAAAACATTTCTTAGTGTCTTACAAATGTGACGAAGGGACTTCTTCAAAGTAAGGTGGACAGGAGAGGTGGACACTATGTAAGTACATAACCACAAATTTAGAAGCCATAGAGTACCTAATAATAAATAAATAAGCAAAAGAATGGCAATTAAAGTACCCAGAGGTTCAGTAAGGATAAAATCCAGAAAAGGAGGCAATGGTAAAATCAATGACTTCAATTGCCTATATACACATGCCTAAAATTAAGGCAATATATAAGAGAAAAGGGCAGCTACATGACTCAATGAATAAAGCCAGGCCTGGAGACAGGAGGTCCCATCTCAAATTTGACCATAAACATTTCCTAACTGTATGACCCTCGGCAAGTCTCTAAGCACCAATTGCCTAGTCTTTCAGCTCTTCTGTCTTGGGACCAATACATAATAACATCGATTCCAAACAGAAGATAGGGATTTAAAAACAAACAAAAAAGTATGAGAAACTAAATAAATTTGATCTCATAGGTATCAAGACATGATGGTATCAAACTCATGAATGGATCATGGTCCTAAATAAGTGAGTTTACTTTAGTCAAAATTAGGAATATAGGAAAGAGAAAAAAAATGAAGTGGTTGGACTAGTAGGCTCCCATGGATATTAATAAGGTATACTCATGTGAGGAAGTCTGAGAAGTAGAGACAGGAAGCATGATAGAGAGCACTTAGATAAAGGTCAGTAGAAGGAAAAACAAATTATTTTGAAAGAGGAAACAGATGAGGAGCATGTGAAACAGATCACAACATGGCAGGGAGACAAGATAGAGAGCTTGTAATTTTAATTATATAGATGTATATAGGAGCTCACTCTCTGCCAAAAGCAGAGCAGCTAATAACTTCTTGACTTGCTTTTTATAATAATGTTATCCTTCAAAATGTGAAAGAACCAAGAAAATGTTATTTTGAATCCCATTCTCACTATCAGAAAAAAAAAATTGGTTGCTGGGGCAAAAATAATGGGAACCCTGAGTAAAACATCAAACAGTTTGTGAAGTATAGGAGAGGAAACCCAGAGTTAATCTGACAAGTTCCCTAGACATGGGTAAAGCAGATTTCAAAGGATTCAGAGAATAGATAGAGGTTCCCATACATGAAAAAATCATAGGTGAAGAAGTCAACCCAAAAGGGATGAAAAATGTTGAAGAATTAAATTCTGAAGATATAAAGTTAACCATTCGAAAAAGTAGGGGAAAATGGAATTATATTAAAAGACTGACATGAGGACAAGAAATTCACTAAACAACTTAAGATTTTTACAAAATAAGTGGACAGAAATGGAAAATAATCACTACTTAAGAATATAAGAGCATGGCATGATTCAGGAAAAATGTCAAAAATACTAAAGCTAAGAAAGAGCTAATGAAGCCAAGGGCAGCAAAGAATGAATTAAAAAAAAATTGTTGCTTTTCAGGCATGGAATTCGAGTTGGATAAGAAAATTATAAATGACAATAGAGAAGGCTCAATTGTTTAACTTTTATTTTACTTCTGTTGATATATATATATATATATATATCAACAGATATGCGAGGAATGGATGCCTGTGAAAAGTAAGCAAATGAGAGCCGCCTTATCCTTGATAAAATGGAACGATCCTCCTATGCAAAAAAGAATAGGTAGGGGGCAGCTGGGTAGTCAGACCTAGAGATGGAAGGTCATGGGTTCAAATATGACCTCAGACACTTCCTAGCTGTGTGACCCTGGGCAAGTCACTTAACCCCCATTGCCTAGCCCTTACCACTCTTCTGCCGTGGAGCCAATACACAGTATTGCCTCTAAGACAGAAGGTACGAGTTAAAAAAAAATAGGTAAATGTGATTGTTGAGTCATTGTCAGTGATACCTGAAAGATCATTGCAAAGAGCTAAGATATTGAAAGATTGATTACAATTTAAAAAAAAAAAGATTGTAACTTCAATTATGCAGATATATATATATATATATATATATATATATATATATATATATATATATATATATATATATATATATATATATATATATATATAGGAGCCTATTTCTCAACCAAAACACAGAGAACAGGAACTTCAAATGATTAGACGATGAGCTTTACTTCCATTTCTGGGAAAAATCAAGAAAGTTTGCTTAAAGAAATGATTGGCTACACTCCCCTAGACTTTTCCATCATGCACCAAGAACCTTCTCTGACAAGATAAAATCAGCCCTGGAAACTATATATCTTTTCAATACCCTCTTCCCCATGAAGTCTCCCCTTTTCCCCTTCACTGGAGGGTGGGGAGCTCCCCTGAGGAAGGCACTGAGGCTAGCCATCTCTTATCTTCTCATCTGGATACACACCTCTGGCCTGCTCCATATTAGTCTCAATGACAAGTAACTTATTCCTTGAACACTATATTCTGCTTTTTAGAATTCTTTTGTACAGTTTTCCCATTAGATTATAAGCTCCTGAGGGACGGTTACAGTCTATCTTTGATCCTATCCCAAGTACTTATTGATACAGTACTTGGTACATAGTAGAAACTTAATCAATAACTATGGACTGAATGGGTGAATCAGTGATTACAAAGAGTCGAAAAAGTATCATTAAGAAGTCATGTCAAATTAACTTTGTAACTTCATTTCCTTTTTTTGGAAGACAGAATTATTCAACTAGTAGACAAGAATGTTGTGCATAGAACACTCTCTTGATTTTGCAAAGTTTTTGACAAAGTATGAGATATATAAGAATTTCTTCTCACTAAGTTTTATGTTTCAGCATTGAAAGCATACCCACTGTCTGTCCCCTAAGGCACTATTCTCTCTCTTTACACTATCAGTAACCTCATCAATATCTCTATAGCTATACTTACCTATATATCTACATATATGTTTATGTAACATCTCTGCAGATGACACAGATCTCCATATCCTGCCCTCACCAACTGACTTCTGAGCATCTCAAATGTTCCAGAGACATCTTAAAGTCAAAACATCCGAAAATGAACTCATTATCTTTCCACCAAACATGCTCCTTTTCCAAACTTCCATCTATTACAGTCTTCCATGTTTGTGAGCTCAACATGATACTGGAATCCTCATACTACTTCAAGCTATATATCCAATCTGTTGTCCAAACTTGTGATTTCTACTCCTGTTTCGTCTATAATTCAACTCCCTTTTCCCTACTCACATAACTAACACTTTAGGCCAGCCTCTCATCATCTCTCACCTTCATTATTATTACACATTCAGATGTTTTCAGTTAATGTCCAACTCTTTTACAAATGAAGAAACTGAGGCAAAAAAGATTTAAGTGACTTGCCCAGGTTCACACAGCTATTTGTGGTAGAGACTTGAAGAGAGAGAGGTTTTGCAGGATATGCCAAGATGCAAGAAACAAGCTGGGGACCTGATCTGCAAAATCAAGAAAAAGGTTCTAAACAGAATGTTCCCAGTATCTCTCTCATCTCTGTAGTACCTCTACCTCCATTGTAAATAAGAAATCTTCAAGTGTCCCCATACTTATTAGCAGCTCTCTCTAGTAAGCCAGAGTACATCAGTCACTGCAGCAACAAGAAATAGTGTCACACAGATCACCTTTTCTATTCATATTAAATAGATGAGGCCAGATTTGAACTCAGGAAGTTGAATCATCCTAACTCCAGGTCAAGCATTCTATTCACTACTCCACCTAGCTGCACACTACAACAGCCTCCTAATTGCAAGTCTCTCACTGTTCGGCCAATCCTCCAATCTGCTATCAAAATGATTTTCCTTAAGTGCAAATATGATCATGCCATTAGCCAGCTCAATGATCCATTGGCTCTTTATTTCCTCTAACTCTAGCTTTGAAAGCTCTTCACAAGCTAACCACAACCTATCTTCACTATTTCTTTTGATGATTCTTTCCTCCCACGCTGTGGTTTGTAATAGAGGAATTAGTTGATGGTAAAAGAGGAGAGGAAGAATGGATATCTTCTCTCTCAAAAGCAGGATCCAGGAGAGAGAGATGATGTTAAAAATGGGTCAAGAGAGAGGAGGGGGGAGTGAGTAGTTTCCCCCTTCAGCCTTTCCTCAGCTATAGCTGCTTCCCCAAACTGGCTCTTGTCTTCCTCTACTACAAATGTCTAGAGCTTTCCTCCTCAGGGAGATTACTCTCCCTCTCAAGCTGGCCCACTCACACTCAAGACAATTTGGGAAAGACAACAATCTTTATTCTAAACGAATTCAGTTGAGGATAACACAGGGAAATGGATGGAGGAAAAGTTTTTGAGGAAAGTGGGGAACAGTGACCCTATTCTAACTCTCCCTTCCACCCTCCTCACGTTGGGGAACTCAGGCCTTGATAGCCTTGGGCCCCCTCAAAGAGTCAGGCTTGGCTAGTCCTGGTGTTGGCCCAACTGGCACAGTACAGACCCAGGGCACCAGGAGCTGTAAAGTGATCTTGCTAGCTGCTTTGCTTCTTCTCAGGCTGGTCACTTTCAGTTGGGAAATCAGTGGGGGATGGTGTTCAGGCACTAAGAGAAAGATTTGAATCTTTTCCTCAGGATCAAGTCTTAACAAGACCTTCTCCTTTGGCTATCTCAAGGCTGAGAGCTAACTGCCTCTCCCTCAGAACCTTCTGGCTTCTCAAAATTCCAGACCTCCTGAGGCCCCTCCCCATGGAGGTGAGAAGATTCAGCAGCACCTCAGCCTGTCATTTTTCTTTGAGTTCAGACCTCTGTCACAGGTTCCAAAAAAACTGGTCTTTCCTCTATCTTTCATTGCTTCACATCCTTTCTCTATGCCTTTGGAGTGGCCATAACCCATGCCTAGAATGCACTTCCTCCTTCCCTTCACCTCATAGAATCGCTCTATTTTTTCAAGACACAACTCAAGTGCCACCTAAAATTTGAACCTCTCTGCTAGTCTGGTGAAGACTACGGACATACCTGCTCTCAGAAAATTGTTTTTAAATGTATAAAACACATACAGGATTACAAAGGAAAATAATTATATTGAAATAAAAATCTAGTTCTTCCCAACTAAGTTGATGGAGCCTTTAAAAAGAACACATAGGCCCCTTGTGGACCTGTGGACCCAAGGGTAAGAACCTCTGTTCCGTGTAAAGCTCTTTCTTATTTCCCAAATGCTAGTGCCCTCCCTTTTAAACTACTTTAATATTTATATTCTCATTCTCATTATGTATTTGGAGGCCCTATAAGGATATAGCTCTACATGGGTAATGGATTTTTCATTCATTTTAGTTGTATCCTCAATGGTTAACATGAGTACTATATAAATGTTGGTGTGGTGTTAAGTTCAAGTCAGTAGAAATAGAAGGAATTTTTAAGCATGTGGGCATAATTTAGCCTGGAGAAGAGAAATCCCTTTAGGGGCAGGGAAGGAAAGGAAGTGGAATGGAGAGCAATTTTCAAGGATTTTGACTGTGTTTTCTATGTGAAGAAAGTATTACAACTCTTCTATCTGATCCCAGAAAGTCAAACCAGGAGCAAATGGTAGAACAAGACAATTGGAGAATTTAAGATTTCATCCCACAAATGATTTTCTAAAAATCAGAGCTTTAGAAATGTGGAATGGGTTACCTTGAGAAGTGATATGGTGAATCTTCTCCTTTGAGGGTTTAAGCAAAAGCTGAATGAAGGGGGCAGCTGGGTAGCTCAGTGGATTGAGAGCCAGATCTAGAGATGGGAGGTCCTAGGTTCAAATCTGGTCTCAGACACTTCCCAGCTGTGTGACCCTGGGCAAGTCACTTAACCCTCATTGCCTAGTCCTTACCACTCTTCTGCCTTGGAGTCAATATATATTGACTCCAAGACAGAAGGTAAGGGTTTAAAAAAAAAAAAGGCTGATTTTGGCTAATTGTAGGTAGCATATTATAAAAGCCTACCCACTGGTTCTCTTTAAAAATAAACAACAACAACAAGAACACCCTTATCGTCTGTCTTAGAATCAATACTATATATTGAGTGGTATGGGTTAGGCAATGAGGATTAAGTGATTTACCCAGGGTCACAGAGGTAGGAAGAATCGGAGGCCAAATTTGAACCTAAGACAGTCTCTGGGGCTGGCTCTCAATCCACTGAGCTACTCAGCTGCCCCCCTCGACTGGGTTTTAACAGTTGCTACATAGCAACTCTTATTCTTCTCAAAAACCTACTCCTTCCACTTTCATCCTTAGTTCATTCCTCTGCCATTAACCCAAAGCAATACTGCTGCCATGACTAAATGTTTGACTATCTGGTTAACTGAATTCTCATACTACACTAAATCTCCTGCTCTACCTTTCATATTCAAATAATGACTTCATTTCCTGCTACTTCATAAGCCTCTCTACTACAGTCCCATTATTTTTATCTCCCACTTCCAGAAAAAAGCCAGTAACTATTTGTCTTGACAGAGTGAGTACCCTATCAGACATGAAACTGGAAGACTGAAAGACCACCCAACTGTACCTTCACTCTTAAAGAATTGACGAAAAAGAAATTGACATTGTCATTAGTAAACAAACACTGCTCTTCCTTTATTTCCCTATTAGTTACTGGATAGTCCAATAAACTCCTGCTCAAATGATTTACTGAGGAAAAAGGTATTCTAGATTCTCAAAGGTGATTCCAGGAAAAATACTTTTCCTTCTGTTCTAACCAAGTTAAAAACCATAAAATTGACAAGAGATTATGTCAGTTACTATTTAGACAGGTAAATTTTGAAAGGCACTGCATGAAAAGTTTAATTGTTGTGTAAATTAATAAATGTAATTTAGTTATTTACTACAGAAGTTCATGAAAACATTTATAAAGCCACAGGTGGATTTAGATTTTTTTCAGGGAATAAAGAAGTACTCACACCATCCTAACCGTGAATTATTTTCATTTTTAAAAATGACAAACTTTGTTTTGGTAACATAATCACTTCTGAACACATATCCCAAAAGTATTCTTCCCCCAGTTGCATTCTCAGAAAGTGGTTTCATTATTTGTTAAAAGCAAGAAGGTAAATGTGCCTTAATTTAAAAGG
This sequence comes from Monodelphis domestica, assembly GCF_027887165.1. Taxonomy (NCBI): domain Eukaryota; kingdom Metazoa; phylum Chordata; class Mammalia; order Didelphimorphia; family Didelphidae; genus Monodelphis; species Monodelphis domestica. The sequence goes on along the minus strand of NC_077229.1, from coordinate 181,344,347 downwards.
AAGATACTGACACTGACTCTTTTATTTGGACAGTTTTGTTGGCTACCTAGAAATCATGGATCTTTTAGGGACTGATTTCACATTAAAACTTACCTTAATAAACTTCCCATGACACTCTACAGTAAACAACTATTCTGCTAGAGGGCAGGGTAGTAACCATCTTTCCTACTGGTTACTAACATGCCTGATCTTCAGCAGCATAAAGAGGAATGAATGGCAAGGAACAGGGAAGGAAGGAAAAAGGAGTATGTATAAATATGCCTCAAACTTATTCTACCAAATATCTTGATTTCTGATTCATAATTATATAAGGCCACAGGCAATTCTAAATACACAAATGTACTATATCTGTAGTTAGGTAAAAACTTGCAAATAGATGATACATCAGATCAGAGTGCTAGACCAAGAATAAGAAAGACAAACTCAAATCCCGTCTTGGATTCCTACTAGCGGTGTGATGTTTGATGTGTTCCTTACTCAAAATCTCATGTTCCTCGTCTGAAAAATGGGGATGATAAATAGAACTTATAGTATAGGGTTACTATAAGAATTAAGTGAAATAGATCAGGGAATGGCTGAACAAGTTGTGGTATCTGTTGGTGATGGAATACTATTGTGCTAAAAGGAATAATAAACTGGAGGGATTCCAAGTGAACACCCAGGAATTGATGCAGAGCAAGAGGAACATAACCAAGAGAACATTGTACACAGAAATTGATACACAGGGGCATAATCAAATATAATGGATTTCTCTACTAGCAGCAATGTAATGACCCAGGACAATTCTGAGTGACTTATGAGAAAGAACACTATCCACATTCAGAGGAAGAACTGTGGGAGTAGAAACAGAAGAAAAACAACTGTTTGATCACATGGTTTGATGGGCATACAATTGGTGTTCTAGATTCTAAATGATCACTCTATTACAAACATTAACAATATGGAAACAAGTCTTGATCAATGATTCAAGTAAAACCCAGTGGAATTGCTCAGTGAGTATGGTTGGGGGATGGGAGGTGGGGAGTTAAAGAACATGAATCATGTAACCATGGAAAAATATTCTAAATTTCAGTAGATTAGTGGTTCTTGATATGAAATATCAATATCTTGATAAGAAATCAGGTTGAAAAAATTGGAATTTTATTTTTAATCTTTCAAATGAAATGTAGCATTTTGTTTAACCGTTTTAAAATATTATTTGGAGAAAGGGTCTATAGATTTCACCTGACTGTCATAAAAAAAAAAGGTTAAGAATTCCTAGATTAAATGCTCAACTGGTTGTACCAAAGGAACAAAAGAGGTTAAGAAACACATGAGCATGTGCTAAAAGAGCACACGGATTTTTTTGTGGGGAAACTATGAAAAAAAAGAGGGAAAAAAATTTAATTCAACAAGTAATGGAAACAAGAATGGAAATTTTAAAAGAATTTTAAAAAAACAACAAATAAATGCCTGTAAATGTCAGGACATCCAATCTTACCCATAGGTCTGTTCCTGTCCCTGAGGTCCCTGTGGTTGGGGTGTCGGTAGGAGTCCCTGTAGTGGTGGGCAATGGCCATATCATCCAAACGATAATGCTGAGGTGGCGGTGGGGTGGGGTGAGGCAGGCCGTTGGGCTGGTAAGATAAGCCATTATTTGGACTGTACCGCTGGCCTGGGCTAATAGTGCATGGCCGCTTGCTTGGATGCTCTGAGTGCAAAGGCTCTCTGTCAAAGCCATTTTCTTTGGTTCTGAAGATGGAAAAACAAAAAGAAAGTTTGTTTCACAATTCACCCTGCAATAAGTGTTGTTCAGTCACTCACTCCTATTGGGGTCCATGACATACTCTGTTGGAGGTCATTTTGTTGTCTGGAATCTTTCTAAATTCAGAATTTTAAAAGAGTGGGACATTGATGAAATCTAGGGAGAAGCCAGAAAACCAAAGTTATTAGTGGCTATTTCACTTCTCATTAAAGATAACCTTCACAGCTTCACTTTATTTGGATTGATAGTGATTTACAATCCGTATTGCCCTCTGAAGGATGATATTTTCAATCAAAAGGCAAGTTTCCAGTACTTTGGTACTAGATATTGTTCTCTTGGCAAATCATCATTGAAAAAAATAGAAAGAATTCATCTACATCTATTACTTTTTATCCAAAGTTGGGCCAGATTTTCATGCAAAGGAGAATTTACATAGCAGACAAATCAAGCATACAGGAAATTTAAAAAAAAAACTTGTATATCTAATATTATAACAATGATAACAAAAATTTCAGAATTTTAGTGATGAAATGAACCTGAAAGGTCAACTATGCACCCGAAGAGTTCCAACCACCTTCCTTTGTCACAAAAGAAACTGTGATCTAGACACATAAAGTGATCTATCTGCCCAAGATCACATAACTAGTTAGTATCAAAGCTGGGACAATGTAGTTCAGTTCACTGTATACCATTGTTCTTTTATACTGCATTGCCCCAAATCATGCCTTTTTGGGGGTCTTCTTTGAAATAGAAAGTACTACCTAAATCAAGATACTTTTAATAGTTAGTCACCTGTGTTACCAACCAAAATCAATAAGCATTTGTTACATGCTTCCTATACATTAGCGTAGTGTGCTGGGCAGAAATTTAAAAAGCAGATCATGATCTCAAATGACTTGCAATCTAATAAAAGAGACAACCTGCAAAAAAACAAACAAACAAACAAACACCAAAACTATATAAAGGGAAGCAAATTAGTAACTCAGTGAATATAAAGCCAGGTCTTGGAGATGGAAGATCCTGGATTCAAAACTGGCCTCAGACACTATGAAGCTGTGTGACCCTGGGCAAATCATTCAATCCCAACTGCCTAGCCCTTACCACTCTTTCTGCCTTAGAACTAATACACAGTATTGATTCTAAGATGGAAGACAAGGTGTTTTATTTTTAAAACTATATATAGGATAGACTGGAAATAACCAGTAGAAGTAACAGTAAGGAAGGACAGGAAAATCTTTTTGCAAAAAAATGTGATTTTACCTGATATTTGAAAGAAGTCAGGGAAGTCAAGAGTAGAGATGAGTAGGTAGAAAATAGTAGAGACTGGGGAAAGTAGTCAAAACACTTGGTATATGGAAATGCACTATGTGGTTTTGTTTTATGAATAAGAAGACCAGTGTCATCAGCATCAGATTTCAGAGTATTTTTGTGGGGAAGAAGGTATAAGAAGACCAAAAAGGTATGGAAGGTGTCTTCTGGTAACATCTAGATAAGCTAATGAAGTCAACCAGAAGACAATAAACTCACTGACCTAACTAACACTGTTGGTTAGGTGGTTATATCATAGCCTGGTTAGATGAGGTGAAGAATCTAGTTCCTCAAGGAAATTTCCTAAGGCAGACACAATTCTAGACCACCACACACTGGTGGTCTAGTACAGGTACTAGTACTGGTACAGTACTGGTACAGAATGTATTAGGTTCTTTTTGTGTTTGTTTCCTAGGAACCTAATAGCAAAGAGTCCTTGATAGACTTTTGAAACTTCTTAGAATTAGATCAAAAGACTGACGTGGAAAGAGGAAGAGTTAACTGGAGAGGTTTTAATAAGATCATATAATGACCTGCTACTTTAGAAAGCCTCCAAAATGATCCTGTGTTATCACCATCATCTTTCACCTTTCCCTTCAAGCTCATTTCTCCTGTAAATGCTGGCTGTTCCAAGATTCTTCTTGAGCTTGGTGAAGACAGTGAAAGTACATCTAAGGCAGGTATATACTTAAATAAGTCCTCTTTGAAGTGCTAATTTGAATGTATTCAAATTTCACTAAGAAGAGCATTAATAATTTGGAGTTAGGAGATCTGAGTGCCAATCCTATTAACTGTTTTGGTATAACCTGGGTCAATTCAAACTCCTTGGGTCTTAATTTCTTCATTTGGATTAAAAGATCAGGTTGGCCTGGATAAATACACAAGTACATTCTTTCTAGCCCTAATCACCATGACTACAGATAGCTTAAACTCTAACCTAGCAATCTTGAAATAGTAGAAGGACCAAAGGAAGATTCCAATGTAACATAGATATTCTATGGAGAGCTGACAGAAGAACATAAACATGAATCACACAAGATGAGAAGGCACAGAGAGGTACAAATAGCATCCAGAGAAGAAGAATCCATAGCTGTGAACAGGGATTCAGGAAAAATACTCAGAATACTGCTAAGAACCAAAAAATGAAGGAAAAAAAAAGATCCATGAAGAGGCAAAATAGGGTCAAGTACTAGACCTATAACTGTCTTAGTGTAATCAGTTTCTAGACAAAGAAACTCCATCTACTTATGTAGGTCATCATCTTTTAGTTGCCTAGAGCATTAAGAGATTATGACTTTATTTACCCAAGATCAAAAAAGCAGCATGGATCAGAGTTGAGACTTGAAACTACTCTCTACATTTAGCCATACTGCTTTTTGAACCTCATTGCTAAAGGAGCAACTTCAAATTCTTTATGGTAGAATTCATGCATTTTCTCAACTGCTATCTTATACTTCAAACTGCCAACTAGATCATTGCATCTGGATATCCTATAAGTATTTCAACTCAAAAAGTCTAAAATTAACTGACCGTGTTTCTCACTCCATCTGACTTGGCCATATTCCCAATGATGCAGTTCCATAATCTAAGAGTCATTCTCATTCCTACCCCTCAGGTCAATATACGACTAGTGGCCAAGTCTCATTCAGTGGAAAAAACAATATACTTGGATTCCAGGAGACCTTTTATTCAAACTACCTTAGACAACTTTCTAGCTATATGACCCTATGCAAGACAAAAACTCTATATGACCCTAGATTGCTCCTTTTCTGCTAAAGGTTTATGGCCAGAATGCTTGCCTTTTCCAAATGAACTTTGGAGACTCTCTTTTTCCATTAGACTTTCTAGGCACTCTATTATTTGTAGACATTTTTCTCAATCTGCCCTAGAAATCTCTTTTTTTTTATCCCAGTTACCATTTTTTAAAAAGTCTGTTGATCCCAACAAAGATTTGGGACCAATATCCTTAAGAGTACATGTACACGTAAACTTACTTCTTATTTTTTATGTTACCAAAACTAAATTTCTGAAACAAATATGTCTTTCTTCTTGCTATCTGCTATAGTGGTACAAAGCAAAGAGTAAAGAAAAAAAGGTATTTTTCCTTTCTTTTTTGTCCTATTTAATCAAAGTCAACTTCAGATGTATATTCCTCCTCCCATTTCTCAGGATTCTCAGAGGCCATTAACAGATACAACTCATATCTGAATATGCCTGTGGCATATGCTAGCTGAAAGATCTTGGGCAAATCATTTAATATCTCGAGATTTTAGGCCAATTGAATCAAACTCAAACAGAAACAGGATCCATTAAACTGTACTTAAGGATCCCTGCAGGATCCACATTGACTTAGAAAACTACATATAGACATTATTTACAATTTTTTATTTCAATAAATATTCCCCAATTACATTTTAATGTTTCAAGATGTGTGGCACTCTAGGCAATTCCTGAAGATAGTAAGTTGCAGAGAAGGTGCCTGTCATCTTTCCCTAAGACTTGGCTACATTATTTTCTTCTGAACTGGAGTATGGAGTAATCACTAATTTGCAAAAATGAAATAAGAATCCAATGACCACTTGTGAGATACGGCTATGAATACTAAATCTCACTAATTCAAAAACTTGCTTCCAGTTCCAAAGAGCCAAATTCTTTCTCATCTTCCTGCTTCCATTTTCTTTCATTTTACTTTTTTTATTTTAAACCTTCTATTTTAGAATTGATATTGAATATTGGTTCCAAGAGAAGAGTGGTAATGGGGTTAGGAGACTTGTCCAAGGTCACACAGCTAGGAAGTGAGTGTGTCCACATTTGAACACAGGACTTCCCATCTCTAGGTCTGGCTTTCTATCCACTGAGAGACCTAGTTTGCTCCCCTCCTTCCACTTTCAAATTTATTAATTCGAGAAATTTGGTCATCCCCAGTGTGTTTTCTATTACTTAAGAGTTTTTAATAGTTCTTTAACATAGCACTTATCAGTTATATAAGTGGGAAGGCATTCTGCTAAAATGGATAAGTACACATAATGAGATAAAGTATACAAAGTGCCATATAAATGTCAGCTACCATAATGAGCATTATGTACATATAATTTTCCCCCAAAACATTATAGATAAATCTTTTATAATTAATTCCTATTTGAACTTGACTTATCATCTTTCTCTGCTATTATTTAGACATTCTATTTACATATTCAAATTTCAATTACATAAGAGAATCCAATCTGGCTTTAAGAATGGCCATATACCTCTAGAGGAATGTTTTTACCTATTTTAGCCCCAATTGCCTCATATGTAAAATGAGGTTAAAGTAGATAGATACCCAGAGATTCTCTCCAACTTATGCTTCCAGGAATCCAAAGGAGTCCTATTATGGAATCATCTTTAGTTGCTATGGAAAATTAATGAAACTATTCCAAATTCCAAAGTCTAGGTAATAAAATTAATGTATTCAAGTGTTAGAAGGAAAGATAGTATTTTAAGATGTACATTTGCAAAAAATAATGTTTAATAGAAGTATTATGAGAAAATGTTGCATTTTAGAATGTTTATGAAAAAAAGATGTTTAATAGAGGAATTACTACTTATTTCAAATAATTTAAATATAATAAAAATTCCTCTCTTCTAAGTTATTAGAAATTCAGAATGATTTCCTAACCAGGAAGTAAGACAAAGAATTCATGAGCAAAAAAAAAGGTGTTAATGATGAGGACGGAAGAAAAAATCTTTTGTTTTCAACTATTGCAATAAAGCAAGTAGTCCTTTTCCTTTGACGCCTTTGCTACTCATTCCAGAAAATGGGATGAAGGGGAAAAGGAGGAAACCCTAAATAGTTTTCTATATTCTAAGGTCTTATAAAACCTTGATATGGTATACTGCTTTTCCACCCAACTTCCCAATCTTCATGGAAGTGAAATGATGCATTTCATAAGTCATCTCAGTGAACAATTTTAAAAGCGTATTCTTAACCTTTCACCTTTACCTCTTGTGAACTTTTCACTTCATTTAAAAAAAAATTACAGGCTTATGTTCTTCAGATTCCAAAGGTACAATGGCAAAAGAAGCAAATAATATACCTTTCATCTGTTTAGAAGGCATGGAAATTTTATACCTTAGTTATTCCCCTCCCCCATTATTTTAGAATAAAGGGCCAGAATAAATTTTATACTTTCTGAGAAAAATTAATTCCATCAATATATCCCTACAACATTTATCATAGTCTGACATACCATGAGTCTTCAATACATGTTCGTGGGAATGAAAAAAAATTTAATTAGGTTTTTCTTTTGCAGTTTGGGGTTCACAATAGTCTACAACTGTCCCAAGAACTCAGCACAGCTGCTCAGGGACCCCCTCTTCAGAGCAAAATAAAAATAGATCAAATATCACTTTTCATACTGAGAAAACTATCTTCATCAATGCCTGTAGAGATTCACTTCTCCATAAATAACAATAATTGTTAAATAAAACATAACCAGTCACTTTCCTACTTAAGAAAAGAAAAACAGAAGTAGGTTCAATTTGCCAAAACTTCCTTGCCAAAAGCTGAAGACTGACTAATAGATTAAAAACAGCAATCTCAGGATTGAAGCCTACAAAGCTGTAAACAAAAATAAAGGGAGCACTTTTGTCCGTGACATGTCAGGAACAAATTACCCAAATGTGTTTTCTCCTCCTCAGGTGTCAGTTTCTTCCCTCTGTCAGTGACTGACGGCTCCCAGTGTTATTGCAGAAACAGATTGATCTTTTTAATGAGCCAGTTTAATAGACTCCAAAATCTCACCGTGGCTGCTCATCCATGTCAGACCATATGCACTAACAAAACATTCAGTAAAACAAAATTTAAAAAAAAAAAAAAAGCTTTGCTGACAGACACTTCTATACTCTATAAAATTTCATACTGTAGATTTGGATGTACAGATAAATAACTAGCAAAAGGGAAAATGCATATGCAAACAAGATGCAAAAAATGTATGCGAAAAAATGCTGTTGAGGACCATATTTTCTTGGATCTGCTCAAATTCCCATAAGATACAAATGTATTTACACAACACATTCTCATCACCCCTCCTCCTAACTCTGAGGGGGCATGAGGAAAGAGAGGGACTCATTTAGCATCTTGCCTTCATAACACATATTTTAGAATTAAATTCCACTCATCAAAGTTCAACCCAGATATCACCAGGTAAACCTTAACTTCAGTGACCACTCATACAAGATAAAAAAAAAAAGTTCTCAGTTTCTCAGGAACTATAAGATAATTTTATATGATTGTATGCATAGATAGTGGTGCCCATACCTATCACTTCTCATTAAAGTGCCATTTTTTGGAAGAGCTAATTAGTTTAGTAAAATTGAAGGTGTATTTTCCTACTACTATAGCATTTTGGTTAGCATTTACATGGTTCTCCCTAAGTAAATTTTATTAAAGACTCCATCCAAATTATATATCAATAGAAAAGTCTGCTTATGATCATTGGAGAAGAGGGAGGGGATTTTAAATCACAATGCACTTAGGTTGTCTTCTCTGAAATAACTTCTTCTTACAGCACACTCATACTTAGTTTGATTGCCTAATAGCCTCATCATCTTGTGTTTGATACCTTTCTCAAGTGTCAAGCATGTTATCTTCTTTCCCAATGGAACAACAGAATACTCATACCATTTGGGTGGATATGAGCTAGATAAAAGAACTGTTTGGTGGCTTCTGAGTTGGTTAAATGACCATTCCAAAAGAATAGTCATTAATGACTTGATATCAGTTTGGAAGGAAGTCCCCAGGGGAAAGCCACAGGATCTGTGCTTGACTCTGTGCTGTTCAACATTTTTATCAATGACTTGACTAATGTCACAGATGGCATACTTATGAAAGTAGTATTAGACATAAAATAGATGAGTAGATTACATACAGGAAAATGATTGGACTCAAGAAGATCTTGAAAGATTAGGATAGTAAGTCAAATATAGTGAGATGAAATTTAAGTGAGACAAATATAAAATTTTAAACAGTTATTAACCTCAAAATGATTTTCACAAAATACAATATATAGGATACATGCCTCAAAAGTTTACTTGAAAAATATATGAGGATTAAGAATTCAATCAAAAGAATGAAGTGAATGCCAAAGAAAACCAAAAACCTCTTGCATGATCACCAGTGGCATTAAGCAAGGTGTAGAACCTGAAACAAAGGAGGTATATTCTGTCCTAGTTAAAGCATATTTGGAATTTTGTAATCTGTTCTGGATGCCACATTTCATACAAGTCAGCTAGAGAAGAAAGATCAAGATGACGAGGGTCCTAAAGATCATGCCTCCAGTGAAGTATCATGAGGTTCAGTATTTCCTGGTCATACAATAAATATGCATCTATGGCTGGATTTGAACTGAGGAACAGGATTTTCATCTTTCCCCTTAGGTAGAATGTTAGTGCTGTGGGCAGTTAGATGTTATGGTGAATAGAGCTGGTCACTCCTGTTCCTCAGTTCAAATCCAGCCATAGATGCATATTTATTGTATGACTCTGCACAAATCACTTCACCCTCCTTGCCTCAGTTTCTTCATCTATAAAGTGAGCAAGAGAGGAAATGGCTAACCACTCCTCTGTTTTGGTCAAGAACAGCCTAAATGAGGTCAGGAAGAGTCAGACATGACTGAAACAACTCAAGAAAAAGACCATAGTCCAGTGGCTAGACTGCTATACTCGGAGCCAGGAAATCCTGAACCTCATGATACTTCACTGTTTGGGTGATACTTTGCAATACATCTAAGCTTTCAAATACTTGTTTTCCTCAAATGTAAAATATTTGGGAAGTGTTGTACTAGATGGCTTCTAAAATCCCTTCCAGCTCAAAATTTTTGATCCTTTATAATATTTTCTCCATTAGAAAGAAGCACTGTGAGAACAGCCCGTGTTCTGTAGATCTTTATAATCTAGCAAGGTATGCTCAACATTTAATGGAATGGAATATGAGAAGATCCTTAATGCTAACAAACCAGCTCTATCCACCATACCATCTAACTGCCCACAGCACTAACATTCTACCTAAGGGGAAAGATGAAAATAGTTATACAAAGAGCTACACTGAATATAAATGAAAAGTCTAGGCAAAGTAAGACAAGATTCTGAGGAATCACTCATACATATCATACATATCATCAGATGGGAGAGAGAAGGCTTCTTCAAAAGGTTGCATGTAGGTGGGGCAATGAGGTGGCTGAGTGGGTTGAGAGCCAGGTCTAGAGATAGAAGGTCCTGGATTTAAATCTGGCCTCAGATACTTTCTGGGACTCTGAGAAAATCACTTATCTCCCCATTGCCTAGCCCTTACTGCTTTTCTTCCTTGGAACCAATAGGATATTAATTATAAGACAGAATATAACAGTTATTTTTAAAAATGTTTTAAGATAGCATATAAGTTGGGCCTTGAAGGAAAGGTGGGCCTTCAATGTTATGGTGATGTAAGGGAAATGTAGTCAATCCTATGCATGAGTATAGGAGAGAACAGAAAAATAAGTGAGGCAAGACAGACTTAAATCAAGTTTAGTAGAAACACAAAATACATGAAGGGAAATAGTATAAGAAAAGTGGCTGAGATGTTAGATATGAGCTAGATGTTAGAATTTTGATTGCCAGCCTCAAGACATTGATGCTTTACTGAATAAATAATGAGAAGCCATTGAATATTTTTTAAATAGAAGAGGGCTGTGAATCAGAGTGGTAAAGTTGTCTGAGTATTGTGTTCACTTCATATTCAAATGAAATCAAGAAAATTATATTTGCAGAAATTATTGGTAATGGTAAATTGAATGTTTCCGAATGTCAGGTTCCAAATGTCAGAAATTTTCTATTATTACATTTAATCAACCAAAAAAGATTTTTAAAATTGAAATTAAATTAAAAAATTTAAAATTCAGTACTTAAGTGCCATCCATTGGATGAAATGCTGGGGATTCAAAGAAAAAAGAAACTATTTTAAAATGAGCAAGGCAAGAAATCAATTTCAAATAGAAAAAACTTCTAATAATTTTGAAAATAACATAAAAATTTCAAAAATTGTGCTGATAATAACTGCGTGATAAAAATGTGAGTTAACAAAGCTGTTAATTTTAACAGATCTCTCTGTGGCCAAGCAGCTGGTAAGTTTAATAGCTTCAGTGCCTTTCAAAAGAATTCTCTCACGAATTGTATTCCCTTTATGCTAATATGAATAAATGAATGAAATACAATCCCTCACCTCAACAAGTTTTCATTCTAGTGGGTGGAATAAAAAAGTATATGCATAAATAACAGAAGATGAAATATGATAAATAAGACAGGTACAAGAATTGTTTGAGGGAAAATCACAACCTGGAATGGGGTGATGAGAGAAAAGAAGTTGAGAGGAATCAAGAAGACTTAAAAGTGAAAAAGGGTGGCATTTGATTCTGGTCTTGAAGAATGGCTAGGATCTAAACAGATATAGCTAAAGATAAAGAGATGATCAAAGACATTGAGATGACAAAACAAAGACAGTATACAGGAAAAGTAAATAATACAGTCTGGTAGAAACATAGAGGAGCAATAGTGTGTGTGTGTGTGTGTGTGTGTGTGTGTGTGTGTGTGTGTGTGTGTGTTTCTAATGAAACACAATGATACATTGAGGGTGAATTGTGCAGTAACAAAAAAGAAAGAATAATGCCATATTCTATACTATAAGCCCCTCTAAACCATCCTGTTCCCTTTCAATAGAAATATGTAGGAAAGCGAATCAATGTCTTAGGTCAAAGAAAATCCCTCCCATTTGGCATCTTCCTTCTGGCATACAGACTCACAGTTAAAAGTCATTATGTTTTTGCTGGTATAAGGGGCATATAGGAGAGAGGAGACAAAAGGTCAAAATAAGACTTGGAAGTACCCTAAAGAACAAAAAAATATATAAAACATAGAAAGTCTGAACAGTTAAAAGAGAAAGGATTGTAAAAGTGGGTAGGATGTAATGCTTCAAAAAAAAAAACGACAATTTTGCAACAATAGCTATAATCTTTTTAAAAGTGCCTTTAAAATGTCAAAGCACTTTACATAGTTTAGCTCATTGAGCTTCACAATAATTGCATTAGTAAAGTATAACAGGTATGATTCTCCTTATTTAACAGAAGAAGAAAATGAGATACAGATGGGTTCAAGGCACTTGTCCATGGCCACAGAGCTCATAAGCATCCTGAATGGGATTCAAACTCAGGTTTCTACTAATTCTGCATCCACTGCTTTTACATCAAAAGTAAACCTCCCCCTAAAATGTTATGGAATGCATATAATAATACATATAATAAGATTTATGCATGCATTTTTAACTATAACAATTTTTGCTGTTAAAAGTAAACAAAAGATAAACAGTCTTTCTTAACTCTACGTATCAGAAGTTCCAGGTAACCTAGCCCGTAGAATCATTTGGCTTTGCCAGAACTCTTCTAACTACATTTCTACAATGCTAGCATCCCTGACCTCACCTGACCCTTTTGGGTCATTCCTCTAATGGGGATTTCTCTTGGCTCCTCTTACCTGTCTGGAGTTCGCCTCTTCCCGTTTTCGTTTACATCGAGAAGCAGCTCTGAGGAATCGACAGGTGAGGTGGTGTTGGCATCCAGGAGCAGCTGTTCGTGTTGAGCGAGGTACTGGGCAGGGTTCTGTTTGGCCAGCCTTGCGCAGTGCAGGAGCTCCCGTTGTAGCAGGGGGAGGTTGGCCTGTAAAAGCATTTCAAAAAGAAGAAAAAGATGGGCCAGGCTATTCCCACTGCAGACAACGTCTGAGCTAGCTGAGCTCAAGAAAATCGCCTCCTCCTTTAAGCATGTTTTCAAGATACCAGGCATGTACTCTTGAGCCTAAGACTGTGTAAATATGTAACCCAATGTGTAAACCAGCTACAAAGTCTATTCCCAATGATCACAATTCAAAATTACATGTAAATCTATCATAGAAACTAGAATGGGGGGGGGGGGGGGAATGCCTATATAAAACAAGAATTTCAAAGTTATTCAAGATTACAGCACTGTCCCAGGTATAACTAATAACAAGTTATGATAGGAGTGGATATATGAAGTGCTTTATGCCACATATGAAATATAAATCAATTTTTAAAAAATCTTTTGCTAAAGACCTACTGTGTCTTTTTTATGTGATGGAAATACAAAGAATGAAACAATCCATATTTTCAAGTAGCTTACATTCTTATGGCAAATACAATGATTATGTGTAAAAATATAACATATATATAAAGAGAAGAAATGCAAAGAAATACAATGTAGTCAGAGAGGGAAGGAGAGTGCTACTAACTGGAAGGATCAGGAAAGACTTCATATAGAAGATGATGATAGAGCTGAATCTTATAGGAAGAGAGGGATGTTATAAGTCAGAAGTCAAGGGGGAATGCTTTCCAGGCATGGGTAATGGCCAGAGTAAAGACATGGAAATAGGAGAATACTAAGAATACACTCCATAAAGCATTTGAACAATCACTTTTCCAAAGGCAATGGCAAACATAGCATAGAATTAACCCCTGCAGATTAGCTTCCCTTCCCTTCAAGGATCAACTCAAAGACTACCTCCTAAAGGACTTTGTTTTTCTACCCCCAATCATGCCTGGAAATGTTCTAGCTCTTCTCTTCTGCCTCTTGATAGCATTGGCTTTTCTGTACATTCAACTCAAACATCACCTTCTAAAAAAGACCTTCCCAATCTCCATAGCCACTTGAGTCTTCTCAGAGTTCATTCTCTTTATACTCTGAATGTATTTTACATGTACCCATTCATTTATATATAGTCATCTCTGTATGTCACTTCCTAGAAAGGAGGAATTATTTGTATGCTCTTTCCTGTCCTTGTATGCCCAGTGGCTGGCATAATGCCTGGCACATAATAAGTACTTAAAAAATTGATTGATTAAAGATCACTTCCCTACTAAGCCTTCTCTTCTCCAAGATAAATATTTTCAGTTTCCTTTAACTGATCATCTTAT